>NC_090647.1:123987182-124271406 GCF_040937935.1 Hyperolius riggenbachi
TGCCCAAATAAAATTTTCAATGAAAAAAAATTACCATTAAAAAAAACAAACATAAATAGTTACCTAAGGGTCTGAACTTTTTTAATATGCATGTGAAGGGGGTGTATTACGAACATTTTTTAAATTATAAGCTTGTAAAAAGTGATGGACGCAAAACTTAAAAAATGCACCTTTATTTCCAAATAAAATATTGGCGCCATACAATGTGATAGGGAAATAATTTAAATGGTGTAATAACTGGGACAAATGGACAAATAAAATACATAGGTTTTAATTATGGTAGTATTATTTTAAAGCTATATTGGCCAAAAACTGAGAAATAATGATTTTTTTTTAAAAAAAATTTCTTAATATTCCTGGGAAAATGCATTTAGAGAAACATAATTCTTAGCAAAATGTACCACCCAAAGAAAGCCTAATTGGTGGTGGATAAAACAAGTTATAGATCAATTCATTGTGATAATTAGTGATAAAGTTATTGGCGAATGAATGGGAGGTGAAAATTGCTCTGATGCATAAAGTGAAAAATACCTGCGGGCTGAAATTGTTAAATGCCCCCCCACCTTGAGGTGGCCATACATCTTTCATCATCAGATCGACCATCAGATAAAAGAAAGGGAACTATTGCCTGGCCACACAACACAGACTTTCAAAATATTTCAGTGTGAAATCAATGCTAAATTGTACTAGTGCTGCCCCCTCCCTATGCCATGCTGCCCCCAATGTAATTTGTCCCCCCAGGCCCATCTGTCACATCACACAAGTGTGGCAGTTGAGTCTTCAGCAATAATAATGGGTCGGGGGGGGGGGGGCAAAGTACACATGCACTTGGGGAGACCAGCCAAGGGTCTGCCAGACGTTGAGATTGAAAAATCAGATGCCACACCCAATCAATCAAGCCGTTTCAGTTTCGGGTACAGTATGAATTTCCCTTGCAGCTGCTCTGTACCCCCAGTGTGAAGCCTCTCAACTTCCAGGCCTCCCTGCGACTGTGGTGGTCGCTGGTGCTATTGCTATCCCCCACCAGGCGGTCATGTGTTTGGCAGGAAACCCATGAAAGCAGGCAGTAAACACAAACCCTATGCAGATAGTGTCCTGGCCAATGTCTGCACCAGGGTCCTAGCACTGCAAGCAAAAGTATTCTCCATTTAATCACCACGCTCTCCATGGGCTTCTGATGAGGTGCCAGTTGGGTTGAACACAACAGCAAGTAATGCAATCAGCAATAAAGTACTCTCTTAGATAATGGTAACATAGTGACCATGTCCGAAGGGGTGATTAGGCTGAAAAGTAATGTTATAGATTTGATCACAAAAAAATGTTATTTCAAAGCAATACAGCACTTTCTCTGTTTGCGTTTCCTTTTATGCAACCAGTGCTGGGCCGAGACAGAGGCGAGAGAGGCTCCAGCCTCAGGGCAAAGTGTAGGAGAGGGCGCACAACTTGCTCAGGTATCATTCCCCTATTGTGTTTGAAGCAGAGAGGAGGGCGCCTGGGGCGCCTCTTAGTCTAATACAGGTAGGTGAACAGAGGCGCCAGTAGAATAAAAGTACATAACATTTTTTTAAAAATTGCTGGGAGGAAGTGGTGGACTTGCCTCCGTTAAAGCAGACACCAAGGACTGTGATTAAATAAATAAATACACATTTATTGAAGATACCCCAAGGATGCAACGCGTTTCGCGGGCACAGCCCACTTCTTCAGGCAATAAACGAAACGCGTTGCATCCTTGAGGTATCTTCAATAAATGTGTATTTATTTATTTAATCACAGTCCTTGGTGTCTGCTTTAACGGAGGCAAGTCCACCACTTCCTCCCAGCAATTTTAAAAAAAATGTTATGTACTTTTATTGTACTGGCGCCTCTGTTCACCTACCAGTATATTCAAGTCCACCCCAGGTGGAGGGGTGATCTACCCTTTTTCTCCTATCTACAGAGAGCGACTTCTTAATCCTGAGTGAGGACAGGTCTAATCTCCTCACCTGCCTATTGAGTGGTTACCTGAGCGGTAACCCATGTTTGTGAGTATTACCATCTCACTGTCTCAATTATTCAATCTGTCTTGACATACTACACCATATTGGGCTCTCGATTTCTCTTCAATTTTAGTCTAATACAGGTATGTCAAACCAGTCCTACAAGGGATGAGATCCTCACACATTTTTGATACAGCTCAAATGAATTGATGGGTCTGAGTCAGGAAAGGTGTGGTCCATCAGGTAGAACCAGGGCCAGCCCGCTCATGAGGCGGGGTGAAACTTTTGCCTCAGGCGGCAAATTTCTAGGGGCGGCATCCGCCCGTCGGTGGGTGCGGGGAGCTGGCCGCCCAGCTGGAGGGGTAGCGGGCAGGACGGGGGTATTGGGCCTAGCGGCGGGGAGGGGGGTCGGACCCCCCCCTCCCTCGCCTGGGTCCCCCGTCCTCCGCTCCCCTCCAGCCTTAAATACATCAGAAGCGCAACTCGTAAGAGGCAGTGTGCGGGGAGGACTCACCTCTTCCTCGATCCAGTGTGCGCTCCACTGACGTCACTTCCTGCAACGCCGCCTACTGTATTGTAAATGGACGGCAGCAATAATTTTTTCAAAATTTGCCTCAGGCGGCAAAAAGTCTAGGGCCGGCCCTGGGTAGAACACATTTCTCTCTTTCTCAGTCCATCCTAAACACTGGCATGGATCTGGCCCTTCAGGCCTGGAGTTCGACACATGTGGTCTAAGAGCAATCCGTGTGATGGCTGGGGTGGGGGGGATGGAGGGGCTCACTTTGGTGTCTCAGCCTTGGGTGCTGGAAGACCTTGTCCCGGCTCTGTATGCAACGTTTACTGAGCAGCGGTGGTGGTGATGATTTGTAGAGGAACACATTGCTTGTTCTGACATAAAGACAAAGTTACTATGTGGCACAGGTCAGCTGGCAGAAGGAATCTTAGGAATGCTTCCTTGCCACCGTTATAGGGGATGCTAGCATGAAAAGATTACAGCTCCGAAGAAACATGTAAGCTAGAGAAAGAGATTCTTGTTAGCCTGTGTGGTCTGTTTTGTCTTGTGAGCTGACTTTTGTGGATGTATCCTAATAATGTGCATTATGGCATTTATACATATGATCATACAAATTCCATGGACGCTCTGTAACATAGAAATGTAAAATAATGAGCTAGTACAATTCGCCAAGGATAAAAATAACTAAATACTATGCAGTATGCACAGGATAAATCATTCCTCTTTATTAAACACAAGAATGTAAAAAAAAGTGAGTACAGGAAGACATGTGCTAATAAACAAGATCTCAGTTTCAGTTTTTTGTAGATATTCCCCAGTGGCTATGATGAGAAAGGCAGGCCTACTAACACCGTGATCTTGTCAGCCTCATACGCTGGGCTGGTTCTCCTCTGTCTCCTTGCAAGTGGGGACATGAACCGAGATCCAAACCACATATCACTGGATAAATGCAATTTTTAATTATTTGTTCTATTAATGTATTGAGGGTAAAATGCCAGGTGTACTGGATTCCAAGTCAGTAAGTGTGTCGAGTGATAGTTTGTATCACAGTGCACATCAGAAAATCGTTTTAGCCTTCAGGGGTTCAGGACATCATGAACTGAAAACCTAAGGTGACCACTAAATGATACAATTTTCCAAACGATCGTTTAAGAACGTTCATTCATACGAATCATCAGAAATGCTCGTTTTGGACCTCTAATGGACAAAAATCTCCTAACCAATTTAATCGGATCAATTTCATTAATCTGATCGGATAGGTCATGACATTTTTGTCTTAGTGGTCCCAAATGTTTATTTCCAATCCTTTGTACGAATAATCGTTCATAAATGTTCATAAAGGGTGGGGTGGAGGTGCCCAAAATATATGAGTATTAAAACTTTAAAACATAACGTGAGTCCTTATGCTGCTAAGGCTTTTTTTTGTATTGACCTGAGGAAGTGGGCCCTGACTCGAGAAATGCGTTGTCAATTTTTTGCATACATTTTTTTTCCAGTTGAATTGGTGTCTGTATCTTCTAGAGAGGTAAGCGATTACCTCTTATTTACATGTTATGTTTTAAAGTTTTAACACCCAAATATTTTGGGGTCCTCCACTGCACCCTTCCATCATTCAAACCTCCTTTGGAGGTAATAGCTTTACAGTTTTCTGGAAAGTGTACTGAACTACAGGAGAGCGATGTCCAGTACCCAGCAGGACCTGGAACACCGAGTGGGGACGGGGTGATTTCCTCGCAGGCTTATATCGTGGTTGCAGAAACTGCAACACACCTTTGTGAGTATATAATCATATATACTTTCAACCCATATACCTAAACGATACTGCTAAATTAGGAGAAGCTTTGACCGACCGTCACAGAATATAAGCAGCAGAGCAGTGACCGACCAGTTGGTGTACACTATTCAGGACAGTTTTTACATTATCATTTATTTTATTATTGGGAACCATAGTGGATGGAAGGGGGTGCATAAAAAAATTAAATGTGAGAAGAGACTTTAAATAAATTAGAAATGTACACATTTGCAGTGCCCAGGCCTGGCACAAAGAACTCCTTGTATATGGATAGACATCACTTTGCCATTCATAAAATAGACCAATAGCAGTGTTTCTGTTTTTTTAATGAAAAGTCAGTCACTTAGAAGCTGACTGCAGAGCTGTTCTCCTCTGTGTGTTTATGGTTAGCCCTGCCTGGAAGACTTTTTTGGAACCAATGAGTAATTCCTCTGCTTTGCTATTAGATATCTGTTAAAATCTCGGCCTAGAATAGGTCCTCATATAATGGCTAGCTGGCTGTTCTGGCTTCTATAAAGTGACCAGCTTTCTGTAGGGACAGAAGATTGTTTTGAAAGATTATTAGCAGTTGAGTACCATAGGGGGGATTGCTCAAGGGATAAAGAATTGGCGATTGTATGACTGCCATGGGCACATTTCCACAGTTAGAAGTTTTATTTCTCAGTAGGTACAGTTCTTGATTTAGTCACTATGGTATGCGGGGATGAAAAATTATGATTGCCGCCAAAAGCCGCTAAATGCTTTTCTGTACACTTGCAGATAACTGAGATGTTGGCTGCGGCAGTCGTTTAAGTGCTGCCCATTGAAGTGAATGTGCAGCTCCAGTACCGGTGTTTACCGCCATTTACTGTCGTTTACCATCATTTGTGCAAACACTGTGTTTTGATCCCTATTTTTCTCGTTGTTTGAGGTGACCCTGGAAGCATCATGCTGCTTCTAGGTCACTTACTACCGCGCGCTCCTGTGTTCCGTGCAGGGGTGAAAAACAACTGCTTCTAAAAACTGCCGAAAGCCATTAAATGCTTTTCTCCACGCATGCATAAATGCACCTAACCAAGATGCCGTCAAAAGGACATGTGAATAGGCTTTTACTTATCGACCTGGGACATGAACATATGTCAGTCTTAAAGCGGATCCGAGGTGAAAAACTAACATATAACAAGTAACTTGTATATAGTGGGTTGCAAAAGTATTCGGCCCCATTGAAGTTTTCCACATTTTGTCATATTACTGCCACAAACATGAATCAATTTTATTGGAATTCCACATGAAAGACCAACACAAAGTGGTGTTCACGTGAGAAGTGGAACGAAAATCATACATGATTCCAAACATTTTTACAAATAAATAACTGCAAAGTGGTGTGTGCATAATCATTCGGCCCCCTTTGATCTGAGTGCAGTCAGTTGCCTATAGACATTGCCTGATGAGTGCTAATGACTAAATAGAGTGCACCTGTGTGTAATTTAATGTCAGTACAAATACAGCTGCTCTGTGAGGGCCTCAGAGGTTGTCTAAGAGAATATTGGGAGCAACAACACCGTGAAGTCCAAAGAACACACAAGACAGGTCAGGGATCAAGTTATTGAGAAATTTAAAGCAGGCTTAGGCTACAAAAAGATTTACAAAGCCTTGAACATCCCACGGAGCACTGTTCAAGCGATCATTCAGAAATGGAAGGAGTATGGCACAACTGTACACCTACCAAGACAAGGCCATCCACCTAAACTCACAGGCCGAACAAGGAGAGCGCTGATCAGAAATGCAGTCAAGAGGCCCATGGTGACTCTGGATGAGCTGCAGAGATCTACAGCTCAGGTGGGAGACTCTGTCTATAGGACAACTATTAGTCATGCACTGTACAAAGTTGGCCTTTATAGAAGAGTGTCAAGAAGAAAGGCATTGTTAACAGAAAGCATAAGAAGTCCCGTTTGCAGTTTGCCACAAGCCATGTGGGGGACACAGCAACCATGTGGAAGAAGGTGCTATGGTCAGATGAGACCAAAATGGAACTTTTTGGCCAAAATGCAAAACGCTATGTGTGGCAGAAAACTAACACTGCACATGACTCTGAACACACCATCCCCACTGTCAAATATGGTGGTGGCAACATCATGCTCGGGAGGTGCACCTCTTCAGCAGGGACAGGGAAGCTGGTCAGAGTTGATGGGAAGATGGATGGAGCCAAATACAGGGCAAACTTGGAAGAAAACCTCTTGGAGACTGCAAAAGACTTGAGACTGGGGCGGAGGTTCACCTTCCAGCAGGACAATGACCCTAAACATAAAGCCAGGGCAACAATGGAATGGTTTAAAACAAAACATATCTATGTGTTAGAATGGCCCAGTCAAAGTCCAGATCTAAATCCATCGAGAATCTGTGGCAAGATCTGAAAACTGCTGTTCACAAACGCTGTCCATCTAATCTGACTGAGCTGGAGCTATTTTGCAAAGAAGAATGGGAAAGGATTTGAGTCTCTAGATGTGCAAAGCTGGGAGAGACATACCCTAAAAGACTGGCAGCTGTAATTGCAGCAAAAGGTGGTTCTACAAAGTATTGACTCAGGAGGCCAAATAATTACGCACACCCCACTTTGCAGTTATTTATTTGTAAAAAATGTTTGGAATCATGTATGATTTTCGTTCCACTTCTCATGTGTACACCACTTCGTATTAGTCTTTCACGTGGAATTCCAATAAAATTGATGCATGTTTGTGGCAGTAATTTGACAAAATGTGGAAAACTGCAAGGGGGCCGAATACTTTTGCAACCCACTGTATATATCTTATCTAAAGTTTGGATAGTTTAAACAGCAAATCTAGCTGCAAACAGCTATAATAGAATATGATTATTTAATCCTGTGATACAATGACAGCAGCCATGTTGTTTGTAAACATTACACAGAGGCAGGCTTATCTGCATCTTGAGCAAGAAAACCTAATCCCCCTTCCTCCTCCCTCCTCTCCCTCCTCTCCTCTGCCTCTGAAATCTCTGGCTAGTAATACCTCCCCTTCCTCCTGCCCAGACTGAGCTCCCATGAGCCCTTGCTACTGACTAAAAGTGCCTTGGCTCTCTGAAAACCTTTGGGCATGGCTTGTTTAGTTTATAGGGAATTAGAGTATTAAAACAAAAACAAAAAAGTATTTGGCTTGAGGAATGCCCTATAAACAATAGGAAAGGAACACAATTATGCAATGTGTAAAAGTTTATCTCGGATCCACTTTAACCTTCTCTAACACTACAGAGGCGCTCTAGTTCACATATGACCTAGATCTGTGTTTCTCCTACCTCAATTGCCTGATGAAGCGGGATGTGTGCCCGTGAAACGCATTGCACTGTATTTGGAGATTAATAAATATTTTTGTATCATCTACGGCTTGAATTTAGCCTGGTCATTTTTAGTGAGGGTAGTGGTTCCACCAACCCCCTCCTTTTAAACGGTTTTTAACCCATCTTATCTTATTTTGGCGCCTCTATTCACCAAATTTACCTCTAACACCAAAAGGTCCATGCACACTAGCCTTAAAAAAATAAAATGAAGACTTACTTGAAGCTGAAATCACACACGCTCAACAAACTGCATATTCTCAGATAAAGCTAATGTGAAGCTAAAAAAAATCCCAGAAACTCATCTATGGAAAGCAGATACCTATGAAGGTCCTATGGAGCAGGGCTTTTCACTAATTGTACCACTTTTATCTCCTGAAAGTACCACCAGCCTGCCTGGGCAGTAGATCGGACCCATTCAGGCTCAAATCGTTTCCACTTGAGCGGAGAGCCACTACTGCGCATGCACACACGTTGACAAGGAGCTCTTCAGGGGGTCCCAGCACTGGATCCCTTCTACTGAGAAGGAAGGGGGAAGCCTCTTTAGGATACAGAGTTTTAATATAAGTAACCTCCCACCACCACCAGAGAACTGGGCTGTGACTCACTACAAAGTTCGGCTCCTCCTCACTCGTTCCTCACTGTGCTGGCCTGTAGAATAGTTCAGACCTCAGTCAGGGGTGCAGCTAAGGTTTTTGTGGCCCCAAGCGGACTGTAGTAAGTGGCGTTATCCTGCGGTGCGGCAAAAAATGGGTGTGGCTATCCCACATAAGTGGGCGTGGCCATGACATGTGGGTGGAGCGGGAGAGCGGATTGGGGCGGGGCTGTTTGCGGGGAAAAATGGATGTGGGGTGATTGAGGCGCGCGCAGAGCGCCGCGCCGAAAGATGGGCGTGGCCATGACATTGTATGGGGGGAGCTTAACCGTAGCACAGCAAATATAGCCAACTATGACCATTAAATAATAAATGCAGCAACAGTTACCCCAGACACCAGAAAATAAAAATGCAATTTGTGCAACATTTCATCAGAAAACAAACAGAATTTGGGCCACATTTCAGCAGAAATCAAATGCAATTTGGGCCACATTTCAGCAGAAATCAAACGCAATTTGGGCACATTTTAAGCAGAAATCAAACGCAATTTAGGCACATTTTCAGCAGAAATCAAGCGCAATTTGGGCCACATTTCAGCAGAAATCAAACGCAATTTGGGCACATTTTCAGCAGAAATAAAACGCAATTAGGGCACATTTTCAGCAGTAATCAAACGCAATTAGGGCACATTTTCAGCATAAATCAAACGCAATTAGGGCACATTTTCTGCAGAAATCAAACGCAATTAGGGCACAGTTCAGCAGAAATCAAACGCAATTAGGGCACAGTTCAGCAGAAATCAAACGCCATTAGGGCACATTTTCAGCAGAAATCAAACGCAATTAGGGCACATTTTCAGCAGAAATCAAACGCAATTAGGGCACATTTTCAACAGAAATCAAACGCAATTAGGGCACATTTTCAGCAGAAATCAAACGCAATTAGGGCACAGTTCAGCAGAAATCAAATGCAATTAGGGCACATTTTCAGCAGAAATCAAATGCAATTAGGGCACAGTTCAGCAGAAATCAAACGCAATTAGGGCACATTTTCAACAGATATAAAACGCAATTAGGGCACATTTTCAGCAGATAAACGCAATTAGGGCTGCAAAAAGAAAAGAATTTACTCACCTGGCACTGGCAGAAGTCTTCACTCCCCGTCTCCCGGCGGCTCCTCAGGCGCGCAGTTCCCACGGAGCTCCCTCCCTCCTCCAATCTCCCGCGCTGATTGAATGCAGGGCTACGGGAAGATGGCCACCCGAAGCCCTGTACTGGAGACATAAAGAGCAGGGATTCGGCGGCGGCCATCTTCCCGTAGCCCTGCTCTGCTCTCCCAGCCCCGCGGGAAAAACAGTGACGTCACGCCGACGTCACGGAGCCGCCGAGGCCCCTAAGGCTTTGAGGCCCCAAGCAGCCGCGTGGTCTGCTTGGTGCCTCGCGGCACCCCTGACCTCAGTTCAGCTGTAACCTGGCCACGGTGAAAAGACAGCCAGGCAAACAGTGCACAGTGACATCAAATACAGGAAGTGGCCAGTGATGTCTGGACTTTTCTCCGCTGATCTGAGGTTTGAAGTATGCCACAGGGCAGCAGGGCGAGGAGTGAGCGAGAGGGGAGTAGAACTTTGTGGAGGTAGGACAGGACCAGGACAAGCCACAGCCAGGCAATTTGAGTGGCAGGCACACCTGGTGCGTACCACCTGGCCAACAGCGAAGTACCACTGGTGGTACGCGTATGACAGGGTGAAAAGCCCTGCTATAGAGCCTTCCCACTCTGCTCACAGTCCACGCATTCCAGTGATGTCACCCCAATTTGAATCCCCTGCCATGGGAGAATTCTGAAATCTTCAGGAGCCCGAGTACTCCTGAAGATGTGTGGCTTTACATTGTGCCTGCTTTAGTACCTGAGAGAGTGCTCGAGCATACGCAGTATGGAGCGGGCCGTCTTCGGAAGCACTCGGGCTCCCGAAGACTTCCGAAGCCTTCCATGGTGGCAGAGAGCAGTAATCGACCGATCAGATACTGCTACTGGCGGTGACAGCGCCGGAAAACGGGGACCAGGAGAGGAGCCGGAAGGCTCTATAGGACCCAGAGCCTTCCCTCTCCATAGGTGAGTATCTTTTTCTTGTTTTTTCTTTAGCTTAACATTCATTTTAAACCTGCTGGAAACAATATGCAAATTACATTTGATTCTTTTTTCAGGATTTTTTGGAAATAACAGTTACCTTATTCACATGTGAGCTTTGACTGAGAGATGCGGAAAAGTGGAAAAGAAACTTTAGCACCAGATTGAATTTTACTACTGAGGAATCCCTCTGGACCTTGCAATGCCTCTGATTTAAAGCACTTTACCGTGGTCCTCAAAAATACCAGTAAAATCAGTGGCAGAATGCGTGTAATCATTGCTCAACATCATCACATTCTAATTTACAGGTCATTATTTCACAGCCAGTAAAAATTTGCATGCAATGCTGAGCGATGACTGTGACTGTTTCTAATAACGTGAACTTTCCCAGACATGAGCGGAACAATAAACAGCAGAATATTGGCTCTCTGCTTCCCTTCTTTAGAGATGAAATATCGCTATCTGTCACGGCCGTTTGTGTTTACAATGTTATGAATAGGAAAATCATAGTCTACATTTAGTCAATTTGTAAACACCAGTAACAAATTGATAGTTTATAGACACTAATGTTGTTTCTCATAATAAGCCTTTGAAGGATATACACAAATTATTACCAGGCCAGAACCACGACACAAACTTTAAGAGAACCTGAATGAAAAGAAAAAATATACATATGTGGGGCTTCCTCCAGCCCCCTCCAGGCTTATCGCACCCTCACTGCCCTCCTCCACCTCCTGGTTCTTCTGCAATTAGCGCAAGAAAGTCCTCCAGTCCAGGGCCAACTGCACATGCACGTCTAGGCCTCATGTGCACTACTGCCACACTCCCACCACCGGAAGCATTCTGCACCTGCGCATTACTACTGTGCAGGTGCATATCGCAAAAAGGGAGCATGCACGGCCGGACTGTGCCAATTGGAGGATTTTCTGGGGCCAATTGTGGACAAACCAGGAATCAGAGGATGACGGCGAGGGAGCGATAAGCCTGGAGGGGCTGGAGGAAGGCCCAGGTATGCATATTTTTTCTGACCATTCCCATCTCAGGTACACTTTAAAAAGGACCACTGTCACGAAAATCTTAAAATTGAAAATAAATGTAAACACATACAAATAAGAAGCATTTTTTCCTGAGTAAAAAGAGCCATAGATTATTTTTCTCCTAAGGTGCTGTCACTTACTGTAGGTAGTAAAAATCTGGCATTACTGAGAGGTTTTGGGTTAGCCCATCTCTCCATAGGGGATTCTCAGCATGGCGTTTTTTCTCTACAAAGACACTACCTGAAAAAGATTTATACAAAGATGCTGGCCAGCCTCCCTGCTCACTGTACACTTTTTTGGCAGTTGGACAGAGCAACTGCCATTCACTAAGTGCTTTTGAAAATAAAGAAACCCTGAGAACCCCCCATGAGGAGATGGGCTAGTCCAAAATCTGTTGGGTTGGTCAGATTTCTGCTACATATAAGTGACAGCAACATCGGAGAAAAGTAATTTATGGCTCATTTTACCCAGGAAGAAACATGCTTCTTATATGTGTATGTTCAGAAGCACCAGGTAAGTGAACCTGTTTTTTTTTTTAGATTGTCTTCAGTTCTGCTTTAAAATGTATGACTTCTCAACACTTTAAGGTGAATATACATCAGGCAACTTGGCAGCCGATAGACCACATGTGTCGAACTCCAGGCCTGGAGGGCCAAAACCATGCCAGTGTTTAGAATGGACTGAGAAAGAGATTTATGTGTTCTACCTGATAGACCACACCTTTCTGGATTCAGACCCATCAATTAATTTGAGCTGTCAAAATGTGTGAGGACCTCGTAGGACTGGTTTGACATCCCTGCGATAGACCATCCAATTAGATTACTATAACCAAATTGGATAAAAATTGGTGCTGCCAAGAGCATGCGACCTGGCCGAACTGGCCGAAATTGGTCACATGTATCGACATGCTGCAAGATGTGGGGTTGACATGCTCAATTGGGTGCATGGCGATAACGAAGTGTGTTAATCACGAATTACAAAATACCCTGGACGCACGGTCCCCCTGATGTTTTATGTGCCCCATCCGTACTTTACCTGTCATGACGCATGTTGGTGTCCACGGTGTCGCTGTACTTCTGCATTCTGGCCCCACGTGACCTCCACCGTTATACCACGTGGTGCGCATGTGTGACATGACCTTTTTGTTCTGTCCTGCAGCTGCCCTTGAGCATCACTAGAGGGTGCTAAAGACAGACAAGTTATTAATTGAGCTCTACACAGAGCCCATCTGTTGTCTTTCAAAACTGTCCTCTCCTAATGGCTGGCAGAGGCTATTTATATACTGTTGTATATATTTGTGCTTAGTTATCTAGTTAAGTTCATGCATGACTATTGCTAGTTATTGGATTTTTGATGCTGTCTGGCTCTTGTTATTCATCATATGTTGCAGTACGTATTTTCAGTCAGAAAAAGAAAAAAAGAAAACCATCACTTGTATTATCTGGGTTTCTGCAAAAAGTGGTCCACTCATTGGTACTTGTCTGTGAGTCTTCTTCGCTCATGAGAACAGAATATGTTGCTCAGTAGCATTGTTACCACTCTTCTAAGGATGTTTAATGAGATGCAAATAATTCTGAGTTGATGGAAATGTTATGGAAATGTATGCTTGCTTTAAACTGGGCCAATCAGACACCACAGCTGCTTCATTTGATTGGTCCACTTTCAAGCTGCATACATTTCCATAAAATTAGTATAACATTTTCAACAACTCAGAATCTTTTGCATCTCATTGGCCATCTTCTTGAAATCTACACTGTGGCCTCAATTCACGGAGCATTATCAAACGTTTATCAAACACTTTATCAAACGTTTGATAATTTACCTCATGGGTAAAATCTCATTTTAAAGTCACTAAGGTGTTATATATTTATCGAATGTTTTACCGATAAAACGTTCAACAAATATATAACACCTTAGTAAATTCAAAATGAGATTTTATCCATGAGGTAAATTATCAAACGTTTGATAAAGTGTTTGATAAACGTTTGATAATGCTCCGTGAATTGAGGCCTGTGTCTACTTGATACTACTTTTTTTTCCTTTTGTATACAGTGATATCTGATCCAAAACTAATATTTCACTAACAGAGGCCAGGTGACATCATCCATCTCATTGCATAATGTGATTGTGAACCTCACTTGAACAAGTGAGTGGCAGACAAGATGGCTTTCCTGCACAGAATAGTGGAAAATGTGCTGGACTCACATAATTACCCAAAACTGTATAGCAATTTCACAGGAATGTGCCCCAATTAGCATCAGACTCTCCAAATTTGTGGTGAGACTTAATGCTCCAGTTACCGTAGAGACTGGATTACTTGTTCTTGTTTTCATTACATTTGTCACACAAGAGCTGCATCTTTTTAATTTGGTAGATTGATGTCTGTTTAGTTGTTCGCTTCTGCAACAATTGCTTTCTAATTGAATTAGTCTACTACATCATCCTATAGTATAGTAGGTCAATCATATGGGAGGTTTCTGCAGTAATAATCAGTAAAACGCTAGTCCATTTAGTTCAGTTACTACCACCTTCAGGGGTAGAGTTCTCCTTTAATTCCCTTACATATGCTTCCCAACCATGAATACATTGAAAGTTAATCAACACTAGCCACTGTTAGAATACAGGAAGTGGGTGATGAAGGGAGAGAAAGGAACTTCATTGTGAAGTCACTGAGAAGTTCAGGAAGGCTTTGATGTGGGGCTTCTGAAAATCTATAACAGATGTAATAATACTGTTAATCATCTTGCCTTATCCAAATGTATGCATAGTTTAAGGGCAAAAGAACCCAGGACATAAGTATAACACAAAGACCCATATGCAGGGGCGTAACTTTAGGGGAGCAGCCCCTGTGACCGTGTGACCGCCGGGGGGTCCAGAGCTGTAAGGGGGCCCCAACTGCTTTCTCACTCCCTTTGATGAAGGAGACCATCCTTCAGATCAGGTGTTTTTGTGGCTACACTTTGTTATGGGTGTGAAGATTATGATGGCCACACTTGTTTTATGGCCCTTGAAAGATGGGCCCCCAGGCTGCGAGGGTCACAAGGGGTTGGTAACGGAATGGGTGTGGACAACACTGTGGGGTCAAAGTTTTTCTGGGGGGAGGGGCAATAGTTACGCCCCTGCCCATATGCAATAAATTTTTTCTCATGAGGTTACTCCTAGGTGATATTATCACACCTTGTAGTACTTTTATAAACTACTTTTTGATACTCTTTTCAATTGCAGAGTGCTGAAAAGTTATTTTAAAAAGTTGAAAAACTATCTCAGAGGAGAAAACTCAGAAGAAACTGAGAAGAAAAACTCAGAAGAAAAAGTTCATTGCATATGGGCCAAACAGTGCTTAGCCATTTCAAATAAATATTCATTTAGATATAGTAATATGTACAGTAATATGTACACATCATCATAAAGAAAACCTGAGGAGGCTCAAAACAATGAAGGAAAAACTCACTACCTGATCCAGGTCACATTCCGGATAAGGATGCGCCGCATTCCACCGACGATGCTACTGGTTTCATGGAGGAACTAGTCCCTTCACAAAACTGTTGGTGAATTGTCATTACCTGCATTGAGGAACAGACCTTTCAATGAACTGGAGCTTATCCCTACAGTAATCAAGTTATTATTACAATATACAGTACATTAGACAAGCTTTCCTTGATTAATAGCAACTTTTGGATACACAAACAAAATACTTTTTTTATTACAAAAGGAATTGCTACTAAGTGGTAGCCACACTTTGCACTGAGAATAGTACCGGCACACAATTTCAGTGGGCACCCAGCTCAATTAATATGTTTTTATTGAATACTTGCTGAAAACCTGCCATTGCTTGGGTATGTATTTGGTTGTGGTTGGGTCCAGTCACTTTTTCTAACCTTGACACACAGTCAGTCAATGATCATGTTTGTGCGCTTTGGGGTCTTTGGCACCAATAATGTGAGAATGGAAGCAACATAATTTTTCCCATTGAAACTGACTGGCTGTGGTTCCGGCCCCTTTACTGAATGTGAACCATAGTCACTAAATGACTGACTGTACCAGGTTTAAAGGGAACCAGAGATGAACGTTTCACACAAAATAAACATATCAGTTGATAGCTTGTAAAGAATAAATGCTCTACCTGATAATTTCACCACTCTGTTGTACCTTTTTTAGTGTTTTTTATCCATTATTGCTCCAGGAAAAATCCAATATGGCCGCCGGCTCATATCCCTTCTGCTTCCGGGTTATGAGTTGTTCTGGATGTGCTGTCTAGGCTATATGAGACTAGGCTGCTGTCTAGGCTATATGAGAAAGGCTGCTGCAGCCTTTCATCTGTGTGCTTTCATTTTGGTATGATGTGCAGCTGCCTGTAGGAGGTGTCTCTCATAGGAATGAAACTGCAGTCATCATCATTATGTATGCAGAGTGCACACAGAGCACACAGATCATATTGCAGACACACTTGTTTGTTTTAGAGCTTTGCTCTCAGCAGCAGCAGCCCCACCCATGTCATCAGAGCTCTCAGTATGCAAAGCAGGAAAGCTGAGCCATTAAGAGGCAGGCTTGGGCTTGAAAAGACTCCACAGAAGAGTGACTCAGCTATAATGATTCCAGGTCAAACCTAGACTGAAGGCTCAGTCGGGGATTCTTATCACAGCTGATAACAGACTAATTAAGCAGATAAGAATGAAACTAAAAGCAGGGTCGGTGTTTACTGTCATGTTCCCACTGATAAATGAAGTAAAATACATGAGGGTGCTTCGTCTCTGGTTCTCTGGCCTCTACCATTAACAGTGTAAGAATGGCAGCAATTTAAATATTCCCATGAAAATAGGTGAATTTTGATTGGCTGTTATAGGCTCCACCTAATTTCCTGAATATTAATACCAGTCGACCAGTGACCAACTGTGCCAAGTTTGAGAACCTTGCAATTAACAGTCTAAGAATAGCTGCATTATACACTTTCCCATTGAAATTGAATTGCTGAAATTAGAATGGCTGTTTTATGCCCCGCCCACTTTCCCTGAATGTTTAACCTTAGTCACCAAGTGACCAACAGTGAGGGGTTTAGGGGCTCTGGCTTTATTACTGTGAGAAGGCAGCCTTCTACATTTTCCCATTGACATCAATAGGTGAAATCTGATTGGCTGCTTGTGGTCCGCCTAGGTGTACAGAGGGGGAAGGGAGGGGAGGGAGGAAGGGAGGGGGGAGGGGGGCCTCGGTACTTATTTTCCCAGGTATTAAAGCGAACCTTAAGTCAACTAAAAAAAATGAGATTTACTCACCTGGGGCTTCCCTCAGCCCCCAGCAGCCGATCGGTGCCCTCGCAGCGATATACAGGCTGGGAACGCGAACAATCACTCGCATTCCCATGCCTGTCGGCCGGTGACGGCGAAACCGGAAATCGTCACCGGCGGGTACAGAGGCATCGGAGCGGAGCTGCGAGGGCACCGATCGGCTGCAGGGGGCTGAGGGAAGCCCCAGGTGAGTTCATCTAATTTTTTTTTTTAGACTTTAGGTTATCTTTAAGGAATCTGTACAGCAAGTTTTGTTGAAATCGGTCAAGACATTTTCGAGTAATCGCGGCGCATACACACACATAGACACATACGTCCGATTTTATATACTGTAGATAAATTATTTTGGCCTGTGAATAGTCCTTTGCTCATGCAGGAGATTTTTGGCTACATTGTCAGCTTGAACACACGGACACAAATGTTTTGCATAGATTATAAACAAATACAAAAATGTTCTACCCTTCCATATTTCCCTGGCCAATGAAGAACAATCAGTATAGCTGCCTGTACGGGTCACATTAATGAAGTGAATTGTTCAATGTTGTCAGAAAATAGCTGTGGAAAATGTGTCATCATCTCTGTATAGATGATCAGTCACTGAAGACACCTAAAGGCCCGTACCCACAACACGATTTTTACAACGATTTTCCCGACGACCGGCAATTTTTTGAGTGACAAATGAACTCACAACTCAGGTACAGGCGGGCGATTATGCAAACGATGTTTAGTAAAGCGCAGCGATTAAGACCGTTTCTTTAAGATAAGTACAAAGTGCATACAAAGTGCCATGATCGTTTGAACTCTCGTTTGTGCCTGTCGTGTGCCGTTGCATGACCCGGCCAGCAGGAAGGTGGATCAGGAGACGAGTATTCAGCTTAAAGATCGCCATGATCAGACCTTAGTAGGACTTAGGTTGAGCAAAGCAAAACTCAAGCTACACAATTCATTTACATAGAATCCAGGCACAAAAATATGCGGAACGGGTGTATTTGAACTAGAAAATTATTGACAGAATACTTGTAAACTGCATATCTACACATAGTATCCTAGGGGACCCAATAATCACACATAGTTATTCCAAGAAGTTTACAAGTCATGTTTATCACCCATTCATGTCCAGCTATTTACAACAGCCATCACTCATGGGCTTCAACTTCACTCTTTATTTGTCCCTCCTACAGTGTGTTTACTTCACTGTTCTCCCAGATTTATTGCATCCATTACCCTTTTACACTCAAGCTAAAAACAATGAGAAGTGGTAAGTATGTATACATGATTTGTAACTGAGGCTTATGGGGAGTTTAAAGTCTGAATACGAGCCTGTCTACCAAGGTTGACGGAATGACCCAGCTTCTTAGCAAAGGCCCGCATGACAGAAATGACATAAACCCAGCCTCAGTGGAGCCTTAGTCATTAGTGTCATCTGTATTGACTCTACATACAAAATATCCAACCTTGAAGACAAAACAGTCCAAACACAACCATAATACAGTATCATCTCATTATAGTAAACTCTGATATAGGAGAAGTTCAGATATACCAGTAATAAACAAAATGTCAAGGTTCTGGCATAGCACCATTATCAGTAGGAGTAATGCCTGATATAGTAAACCCCGGATATGTAGGAACTTTGGTTATAGTGAACCTGTTTTTTTGGCCTCTTTGGAATTCTGCATCCGGCTATAGTGGACGCGCATGCGTCATACATCAGTTGGGGACCCATAAGACGTGGTCGATAAGTGGGCTGGCAGCCACTTTCAGCCTGCTTGCATATTAAAATTTGGTTGGATGATCAGTTAAATTTGTCTTATCCAACCTATAGCTCAGGGGACACAGCCTGACCCATAACCCATTTTATTATAGTCTGCTTTCCCCAGGCAACATATCTGATTGTTGGAAAAGTGGACCTGTGCCACTGTCTGCCTGACCTGTCACATAAAGTGTTAATATAATTAAGTTATACTTGCAGAGGTTAAAATGTCCTAACTTTAAAACCACTTAACGACCGCCTAACGCCGATAGGCGTTGGCAGGTCGTTAGTGGTATAGCATGGAAACGGCCGCTTGATCGAGCGGCCTTTCCATGCCAGTTCACGGAGGGTGTCTCCGTGAACAGTGTGCGAGCCGCCGATCGCGGCTCGCACACGTAATGTAAACACACGGGGAAGAAATCCCCGCTGTTTACATCATACGGCGCTGCTGCGCAGCAGCGCCGTAAGGCAGATCAGCAATCCCCAGCCTCTGATTGGCCGGGGATCGCCGGCATCTGATAGGCTAAAGCCTATCCTAGGATGCTCAGGATGGATATCCATCCTGTGCATTACACAGCATGAGGGAGAGGGAGGTAAGGAGAGGAAGGTTGGAAATGGCTGCGGAGGGGGGCTTTGAGGAGCCCCCCGCTACTCAATAATAGCCGGCAGCGATCAGACCCCCTCCAGCAGGACATCCCCCTAGTGGGGGAAAAAAGGGGGGGGGGGAGTCTGATCGCCCGGCCACAATCCTGATCGGTGCTGCAGGCTGTAGAGCCCACGCAGCACCGATCATTAGAAAACCCCCTGGTCCTTAAGTGGTTGTGATCAATAATGGCATATATATACATCACTGATTTGACCCTGATTTAAAATAGTGGCATGCGACTTATATTGTTTACACTAAGAAATAACTCATAACTAGACTGTATTCTCTACTTAACATGTCCTTAAAGGATACATCTGGGAATTAAAAAAAAAAAAATCCCCTAAAAGTCTGTTAACCTCCTTGGCGGTAACCCCGAACGTAGTGATGTCCCGATGTCTGTGACGTCGGTGACGTCATCCCGCCCCGTCGCCATGGCGACGGGGGAAGCCCTCCAGGAAATCCCGTTCTTTGAACGGAATTTCCTGATCGGAGATCGCCGAAGGCAATCGAAGCGGGCGGGGGGATGCTGCTGAGCAGCGGCTATCATGTAGCGAGCCCTGGGCTCGCTACATGATATAAGATACCGCCAGGGGGTTAAGTCCACTCTCAGCCAGGACTCTGTAAGTTCGCAACCTGTGGTCCAGGATTTTCTGCGCGTGCTTGTCATGTACCTCTTGTCGTCCTGGTCCTGTCATCGGGAGCGCTTTGCGCCATTCAGAAATTCAGAGAGAATTGAACTGCACAATCGCAGAGCACTCCTGGTGATGGGAGTGCAACCACCAGAGGCTCACGGCGTGCCCACGCATGTGCAGAAGATCCCGCCTATAGACTTGCATTACCCCAAGCTCCATGCGTTAAGTGCAGTGCTTGCAGTAAAACACTTCAGCCTTTGTGTTAGATACTTCCAGTGCACCGCAACGGTCCGCAATAAGTGTCAAGTCTACATAGACTTCAATTGCTTTTGTGGCCCCTTGTGGTAAAATAGGGTAACGCAACACAGATTTCACCTGCAAGTGTAAAAGCGGCCTGTACCGGAATGTAATTGCAAGTTGTCACTTAACCATGCTTAAAAAAACAAGATGAAATTGCATTCATTCAGGACAATGGCAGCCGCATAAAGGAAAAGGAATGATTTCCATTGCTACACTGACTATCTCAAACTGGTGTATTATAGTATTGACTTTTGGACACGTTGTCATAAGGTCTATTTTAGGAAAGAAATGTTATAGTTAGAACCAAAGTTCTCAGCTTAAATTGTTAGAGGATTATGAAAGATGAAATGCCTTAAAGAGTCCAAAAGAGTTAACTGCACTAAAGAGAATGATCCGAACTGAAGCTTTCGCTTTCTTAGCAAGAAAAAAATCTGGTTAGCTTTGAAGTATTTTTCTATTACAGGGTGAGCTAAATGAGTTAAAGAGGCTTTTAGGCACTTAATGAACTGGAAACAAATTCAGTGTGAAAGAATAATGGGGTTTTTGACAGGAACTTCTAATAAGAAAATGTGAAGCCTGATCCCCTGACATGTGTGGTCATGGCTATAGAGATCGTCATTCTGCCAAGGGATAAACTCATGTTTTTCTCATCATAAGTTTTGAACAAACACTACACAAGCCAATGGGGAAGTGATCAGTTAGCAATTTTGTAGAGGTGGTTATGGGTTTGATATTGTCCTTAATAGAGAGGTTTCTTGAAAGGCTCCTTGAGGCCTCGTTCACATTGCATTCCGTTCGCGTGGCCATTAGCGGTGGGCATTTTTTTACGCTTTTTTTCCGATTCCTGGCGCTTGGGTGGGCGATTCATTTTTGTGCAAAGCGGAGTTCTAAGCGTTTTTCCCGAGCGGTTTTGTGATTCACTCCCTGACACAAGTCAGGAAGTGAACTCTGACCCGGAAAAGAATACAATGTATTTATTCTTAAAGAGCGCGAACGCAATAGCTGCACAAATCGATTTTGTGAGCGTTTTGCGTTTTTCCTATACCTTCCATTGAGGTGGAATCACCTCAAAAATGGTAAAGCACTGCTTCCCTGAGCGGATCGGAAACTAACCACTCAGATGTGAACTCTGTCATAGAGAATCATTGCACAAGCGTTCTTAGGGCGATTTTGAAAATCGGCCGTGCTTGAAAAAAGGTCAAAAACGCCCTCAGTGTGAACGAGCCCTGAAACTATTCTGGAGGGACATACTCATGTGCCAATATAGGACACCAGTTGAAAACAAAGAGTGGGAGGGTATCTTTTCATCAGCCTTGTATTAATTGATGGATTGCATTCTCCAGAATATTCAAGAGGAATTGTAGTGAAAATAATGTAATGAATAAAATTGCTTATTTTTTACAATATGCCCATTGTAAAATTGTTCCTCCCACTAATATGCATTCTGAAATTATCACAGGTGACGAAATCTTAAATCCTGCCGGGTGATCTCTGTTGCATGTTCATTTACTGAGAGTTCTATGCCCAGAGAGAGAGATATGGTTTGCTTGGCAGTTAGAAACAGCTGTCATTTCCCACAATGCTATGAGGTTAACAGATAGGAAAATGTCAGGGCCCTGGCCCTAACATCACACTGTGGGAGGTGTTTCACCCCAATACCAGCGACACAGACCCACCCTGATGATCTATTCGAGAAAAGGTAAAGATTTCTCATGGGAAAGGGCCTATCGGCTGCTGATTTGAATGAAGTTCAATCATGGGTTCAAGTTCAACTTTAAGTAAGTAAAAAATCTAAAAGGGAAAGTAAGACCCTTTTTTATTTATTTAATTTTGGGCACGCGCAGCTAATGGACAATTTGGGTGCCGCCACATGTGCCAATGCAAATATCGGCTAATGGGTGCCGAAAAAATATTGTTTTGAAAATTAGAACATTGTAGTTTTTGAAATGTATTTCTTTTTGAGAATATTAGAATTGTATATTTTTTGAAGCTTTTCTAATTATGAAAAATAGAAAGTTATAGTTGCTTGGTAAAACAAAAGTTGGCCACAAGTTATAGTTGCTTGGTGTTTTGTATTTAACACATTTTTTTTAATTGTCGTTTTTAAATTTAATTAGGAAGTTACCGGTTAGGCGTCAAGAAGGGGGAGTTTAGGGTGAGGCATCAGTTAGTGGAGTTTTAGGGTTATGCGTAAAAAAGGGGGATTTTAGGGTTAGGCGTCAGGAAGGGGGTTTTAGAGTTAGGCATTAGGAAGGGAGGTTTTAAGGTTAGGCGTCAGTAAAGGGGGTCTTAGGGTTAGGCATCAGGAAGGGGGGGTTTAGGGTTAGGCATCAGGAAGAGGGCTTTAGGGTTAGTCATCAAAGGAGGAGGGTTCTGTGTGAGAGTAGGGTTAGGTTAACTGTAGTAAAATATCTGTAACATTTACTAATGTTTTACTATCGCTATTACCACTGTAAATATTTATCATTTTTTATTAGGTGCCCAATTCACAATTGCATTTATCATTCACACTTATATCAGCTTCAACCCGTGCCTATTTTTCCTCGCACCCTTATTTCATGCACGGCTTTTAACTGCCATGATACGGCTACAGACTTCATTTCATCACAAGGGTTTTCAAGACATATACTGCGTGGTGAAACTGCCCCAGAACCCACAAAACATGATTCTTCACTCATGATTGATTGATCCTCTAATATTACTGCAAAAGCATAAGTAAAATGACTGTAGTCCTGTTAGTGCACTCCTAACAGCAACCCTGTAGCACAACCTCCAGGAATCACTTTAACTAATTACTTTTCTTTTACTTGATGATGTTATTTTTTTTTTTCAAACAGGCTCGTGGATTTCTAGTTTAAAATGCATTATGGATTACACCATGCTTAACAGGCCTGAGCTATTTTGAAAGTGTGCATTTGACATGTATTAGCATAAAAGCTACCATTTATCCTATTTATCTGCTTCTAACACTCTGTTCCGATAGTTTAAAATGCAAAAAGGATACAAAGAAAAAAGTTTGAACCTGTACTGAAGCAGTAAAGTAAAGTAGAAAGTCAACTTGCTTTTTGCACGCATTTCAAGGAGCAAGCATTATAGCTCCATGCTCTCATTTCTGCTCCTGTCCTGAGTATATTTCAATTACTTCCGAAATAGACATGCAAGTCCAATATTTGACCATTCATTTATTAACGTGATGACAGACCGGTTGTGGCCATAACAACATTCACATTCTGTGTACCCCTTACAGGCGCAGGGACGCCTAGCAGGGAGTAACCAAATGGTTTGTAAACCAAGTCTATCATTTTCCTTGATTACTGTAAGTTTGCAGAATCACTTAGCAGCCTACATTTCCTACTGAGTACACCTTACCACTGATATAAAGTGACATAAAATGGATTTGGCTCCTCTTGGGGAGCTTAGTGTAAATATTTTGCTTGTTTATTATTGGACAGGTGTTGGCTTTTCTATAATTGTTTCTTATTATTTCATCCCTTGAATTACACAGTTCCATAATACACCTCAATCTTGCCAAATATTGAAAGGAGAACTCTGTAAAGTTTCACTGGAATGGGCAGTCATTAGAAACACTTTTTATAATTTATGACCTTTAGCCTTTTAGCAGTCCCGATCACAGGATATGACGTGATTGGGATCCAGGATACCGTGTCAGTGTTACAACGCTACACTGTGGTGGAAGAGGGGTGGTGGAAGAGTGTCCATCACCCCTCTTCCACCACCATGTGGCGCTGTAGCGCTTACATGATATCCTGGATCCCGATCACATGTCATATCATGTGATTGGATGTGATCGGAACCCAGAAGACCTGCCGGAAGTTCAGAGCCGCTGGTGAAGGAAGAGAGCAGGTAAATAAAACTGCTTACTGCCACCCACTGGTTTGGCCAAAACAAGATATGCCGACAGAGGCTGTCACTGCACAAGCAGCTTTCTAATGAAGCATTTCATTTAAAACTGCCAATTGGTTAAAGAGGAACTGAATATAACCTGATAAATGAAATTGCTTATCTTTTACATTATAACTTTATAAAATATTTAATCAGTGTTTGCCCTTTGTAAAATCTATCTTCACCCTGATTTACATTCTAAAATATATCACAGGGAGTGGCATCTTTACTTCTGGCAAGATGCATCACTGTGTAATGTTTGTTTGTTTGTTGCGTGTTCCAAAGTGAAAAGAAAAACCAACTGGTCTTCCAGAGTGCAGTGGGAGGAGAAGGTGTTGTGACATCATAGCTAGGGCTAAACATCACTGGGAGGAAAGGGTTACATACCAATATAGAGCCATACCAATATGCAGATATGCTAAAATCAGCATCATTAACATAAAATTGGAGTATCCCGAATCATTTTTTACATTCTACTATGTGTGGTTACAGTGCCCCTTTAATTTTACTTGTATTTTAAAAGTTTTACCTGTAGATTTACCTGTTAGATTTAACATGTTGAAAAAAATCTATCTAGCAGGTAAATCTAATAAAAAATTGTATGGTGTGTACCTAGCATGGCATCAGTTCATCAAATAGGGCTATCAGATCTGCCAAGCAGAGAGTTAAATGTCTCATGCTGGGTACACACGATACGTTTTTCCACTTGATTTTCCATCCGATCATTTTTTCCGCTTCGATTCTCCACTCGATTTTCTTATCTTCCGCTAGTTTTTCTTATCTTTTTCCATTCACTTCTATGGGAAATAGACCCAAAAAACGATCGGAAGGAATATCGGACATGTGGGAAATGATCTATCGAACCCATCTATCGGGGGTGAAAACGTATGGTGTATCCCCAGCATAAAATTTCCCTATGCTTGTAGATTGGCTCTGCTAAGTCTACACATTTATTGTTATACAGTGTACATGGGGGAAGGTTAGGCAATAAATACAGAGCAGGACATGTTTATTAGTAGACAAAGTTCCAGATAGGAGTCGGCACACCATCTGTTTATCCCCGGGTGCCTGACAAAGTGGCAAAGGCCATGCCACTGTTAGGGATTGCGGATGGGAGCTGTTGACCGCACCACTATGTTGATGGACCACCCAAGCACAGAGTCTAAGTGACCACGGGTCTTCACCCACGACCCCTTGAGGGGGAAGCAGGACCACAACCCTTTGAGAGGGAAGTGGAGCTTCGCTGCCTAGTGCCCACCAGGTTGCGCTCGGGATAGCCCCACAGTGGTTTGGAGAACAGGAGAAGACTCGATGTGGAGAGCCAGGTAGCTGAGTCTTGAGGTTGAGATACAAGCCGAGGTCAGGGCAGGCGGAGATCAGGATGGTTGGAGACAGGCCAGAGGTCAGGGCAGGCTGCAGACAGACGTAATCGATAACACAAGCCAGGGGTCGAGACGGGCGGCGATCAGGAGAAGTCGGGGTCACAAGCCAAGGTCAATATCAGGAAAACAACAGAGTATACTAGCAGGTTCACGGGTACAAGCTGCAAGAACAAACAGCACTGCTCAGAAGGGCAGAGCTGTTTAAATAGAGGCTTGGGCGCCAAAATTAACGCCTGCGCATGCGCGCAGCGCGCCGTGCAGAGGGCGCGTGCGCGCAACCTTGCGTGCGCAAGCGCACAACCTCGTGCGCGCATAGCGCACGCGCGCAGTGCTGCGCGCGCAGCGCCCAACGCCATGCGCGCCATGACAGAAGGCAGGGACTACAAATCCCAGCGTGCTCGCGCGCGCGCGCGTAAGGGCCCGCCCGCGGAGACGCTGGAGAGGACCAGGACGGTAAGCATGACAGCCACATCAGTACAAATGTTCAAAGGATTGTCAGCACACCGTTCTTAATAGCACATACTTTATTGTGCCAGTCTCCACAAAATGGTCCAACAATTGTTTCGGGGCCACGCAGGGTCCCCCTTTACACATGCCTTGATAAAGGGGGACCCTGCGTGGCCCCGAAACAATTGTTGGACCATTTTGTGGAGACAGGCACAATAAAGTATGTGCTATTAAGAATGGTGTGCTGACAATCCTTTGAACATGTTTATTAGTAGGACTCAACTGTAGTCAGGATAGGCCTTTATGGATCTTTCTTCTGAGGCATCAGCAGGCTTCCATAATTTCTTGATTGACCTCTCTCGTCTGCAGATTAGTCCATGTATGCATTAACCATTGCCTTGTCCATCCATCTGCAGTCAAACTGAGTGATGATTGTTTGTCAGTCCATCTCACACTGGACATCTGTGGATGATCTCACTGGACATCTGGGAAACAGCGAGCTGTCTGGTTGGACTTCCTGGCCAGCTACAATTGTTTATCTCCATACTACAAGTAACCTTGTACTCTTTCTTTTTTTTTTTATTCATATGATTATTATTGATTTAATAGAAATTGCCAACATATTCTGAGGCGCTGTACAAAGTAAGAAACATGATTAGACATATGCCACCTGTATGTATGGGGAAAGACCTTAGGCAAGGCGCGCACTTATCAGTGTCGTGCGTGTCTTCCATGCATCTAAATTTGCTTGACAAAGTAAATCAATGGGGCAACTCACACTTGCCAAGCAATTTCAGATGCAAAAAAACAAAAACAAACAAAAAAACAGTTGGTAGGATATAATCATGTACCAAGTGGAATTCCTGTAGTCGAAGATCAACTGCCGTCAGCTGATACTCAGTGATGCTTGTGGCATATAGCTGGTAAAATCTAAAATATTGTGTGCAGAAAACCACAGTTGCTTTCAGCACTAATAAGTATGCGTCCTTCCTTAAAGTACACATTTTACTAAACCAAAACTTTTCAAAATAAATAGACTGTAGTGTATACAAAGTCATCTAGATTTCCTCAAAGCAGGCAATTTGGATGCTGGTGGCGCTATGTTACAATAGCCACAGCATAGACTGCAATGTTAATGTCATCTATATACAAACACCTAAGGGGTAATTTGGGTGCCTGATAAAAATATAATAATTAGGCGGCCAGTGCCTGAGTATTTAGCAGCGAAGTAGAGGAATTTTGCTCCGGGTACTTAATCCCTGGGGTGACATTAGATGTAAACTGGGCAATTTTTGGGATTAAAGATACAAAAGAAGCAGAAGGTGGTCCTGAGCAAAAACTATTGGTAGATTTGGGGGTAAGCTTAGCTAGGAAGCTTATTACTAAAAAATGGAAAAATCCGGAACCACTCTCCCTTGGAGAATGGAAAAAGGATATTATAGCATTTCTAAATAATAGAGTTTGGATAGGAGAAGATGATGTGACTGAAAGGTCTAATGCTACTTGTTGGGTTGTTATGAAACGGATTTGGGAGAAGAGTGTTGTCTGACTTCCGTATACCTCTTTGTTTTTGTAAGGAGGAGGAGAGGACCTAGAAGTGTCTGAGTTTTTTGGGGGGAAGTATATGGAGGATGTATGAGGTATGTATGGGGTGTGGTAGGTGGGATGTCTGAGTGAACAGTAATCTGTCATTACGTTGTATTGTTTTACTATATTTCTAATATTTCTCTAATTCAAATAAGATTACTAATTAAAAGATATGGCAAACCATGATGCAACTATTTACCCAACAAGGGAAGGTGCTGATGAAGCCAATTTCTGGTTGGGATATGGCGTATTATCGCTGCTGAGAGTTTGCAAAAAAAAAAAAATTAGCAGCGAAGGCGGCTTGGACATCGGCAGTATTGAGTGGTGACGGCAGCGTGGATAAACGCCCAATAACAATACTGTTATTAAGTGGCTGCCTCTCAAATATTTAGTGGTGAAGGTAGCTCGGTCATTGGTGGGGATTGCAGTAGGGGAGACAGTTAGGGTTAGGTATGGGGGGTGGTTAGGGTTAGGCATGGGTAGGGTGCTCGGTTAGGGTTAGGCATTGGTAGTGGCAGGGCTCGTGTGAGAATAGGGTTAGGTTTAGCAATAATAAAATATTGGTAAAATGTCCTGATATTTTAGTATTGGATTTATCACTGTCCAAACTTATAATATCTGTAATCTTACCTTGGCTATCTCTGGTGTCAAAATTACCATGGTGCCCTCTTTACATGTATGCAGGTTACCTTGCTGCAATGGAGACCTAAATTATCTAACAGTCAATGGTGTTGATACACTAAAGCAGTGTTTCTCAAACCTATCCTCGTGACTCCCCAATGATGCATGTTTTGTAGGCAACCTCATCTATGCACAGGTGGGGTAATTAGTGTCTCCGCTACATGTAATCAACCTAGCTGAATCACTAATTATCCCACCTGTGCTTAGGTGAAGTTGCCTGCAAAACATGCACTGTTGGGGTGTCATGAGGACAGGTTTGAGAAATGTTGCACTAAAGTGCGATAATATTGCTGTGCGCAGACAGTGTACGGCAATATTACCGCACTTTAGGGCATCAACCCCCATAAACTGTGCTTTAACTACCAATCAAGGAATATTGGTCAATGCAACAACATCTAACCGAAATCAGTTAATGATGCTACATAATTTAATACAAAACCACAGCTCTACCGAATATAGCATAGTATATAGTATATAGTGCAATAAATATATATTCTGCCATTTCCGGTTATATTTTCATTCAACTTGATAGAGCTTGAGAAAATGAATAGATTCCAAACAAATTCAATCAAGTTAGTTGAATATATCTGAAAAAGTTATAGTGTTTGTGTATGTGCATGAAAAACAGTTGGCAGGATAAAATCTTGAAGGACTATTGCATTGATAAATGATGATGTCCAATTGCCTACGTGTGATCTCTGAATGTGGCACTTTACAAATAACCAGTCTTCCATATCTGTGACAAAAACATTATTTTAAAAGTTCCCTTGCTACTAAATTTTGTTTACAAATGTGTATGCCATACCATAGTACTACAGTACAAACAATGTACTAAGCGCTCACGTTACGACAATGACAAAGTTCTCAAAGCCAGTTAGGCATAGTACATCAAAGACAGCTGTGCAGAGTCTTTTTAGTGATGGAGCACTACCCAGCCAATAAACATATAGTAGAAAGAGGGTGACAAGCACTCAGTTCCAACAGATGTAGACCGTCTGGTCTGGTAACAGTTTATATACAATGATGTACCTGACTCACAAGATCAAGCGGCCAACTGGGCCCGGATGCACTTATGGGGTCTAGTCCAAACGCCTCTCTGGCAGACTACAAAGCTCTCCCAACTCCATTTTCACATCATTTGTTTTAAGTTACGGAAAACCAAAAATGGTCATTGTATGATCGCTAGAGTAGCAGGGTCTCTACAGTGATGCGGTAATGTTGAGTTGGGAGGAGCTTCGCAGTTTGCCAGAGAAGCGTTGGGGTGGCCTATACCCCAGAAGTGCATTTGGGCCCCAATGGCCACCTATTAGTCGGGTATTGAAGGGGGGCTTGCTAGTGCCTCTGTATTCTCCATCATTGTATATAAACTGTTGCCAGATGGCCTCCATCAGTTGGAATTCAGTGCTTGTCACCCTCTTTCTACTATACATATATAGTACTATGGTAGCAGCTCTGAACTTCTTACTCTACACATCATGTCACCTGCAATAAGTGGAACAGGTTCAGCTTCATTGCTATGAAACTAGTATGCAGCTAGGGAGTTAAGGAATGGTGCAGCTATCATAACTTTGAAAACTGTTTCTAATAAAGGTACAAGCACTTGTGACAGATTCCCTTTAAACAAATGTGTTTTCCATTGTGATGATTCCACTGCAAGTGAAGCTTGGTGTGTGGTCTTTTGTTTAGTGTGATCGAGAAGTCCTCTCAAGTTACAAGTCTCTCTCCGAACAGACACACACACCATTCTTTCCATTCATCGCTGTTCCAGTGGCGTCCCAGGTACAGACCTTTGTAGCTACAGACAGTTATGATGTCTGGCCTAGCCGAGACCTAAAATTCCAAAAAACTAAAGCGTGGAATGGTAGCTAATCTAGTCCTGATGCAAACACTGGTGTATGTCATCACCATACAACTGGTTCTATCACCATCAGAACAATCTGGGTTTCCTATTATTCGTATCCACTTGACAAGTGGACTTTGGGCAAAGGTCATTTTCATGTCTTGTACCTTGCATGTAGCTAATTCAGACTGTCTTCAGTCAGAGCACCTGTTCTGCATGCTTGTTGAGGGGCTGTGGCTGAAAGCATTAGAGACACAGGATCAGCAGGAGAGTCAGGCAACTGGTATTATTTTAAAGGGAAAAATCCATATTCTTCTAAGTTTAGCTTCCCTTTAAACAATTTCAAAAGTCAAAATAATGTCGCCATACAACTGGTTCTATCTGAACAAGTTAACTTTAGGCAAAGGGCATTTTCATATTGTGTACCTTGCATTAAGTATACATCCATCTTTGCACTTCTGCAGGAGACCAACGATTGTGGCAAATAATGGGCCAAGAATAGGCAACGGTGCAGGATCAAGATGAGAATAGGTGGTGGAGACTTTCCCCAAAAGGATTGCAGCTGTGATTGCAGTCACTTCCCAGATTCTGGGAAGTGTGGATTTGCGACGGTGAGTTCCAGTGCAAACAGTAAACTTCTGTATTTTTCCTTAAACAACTTCAAAAGTCAAAATAAATTCAATCATTTGCCATACAACTAAGTCCCTTGTGTGTGAACTGAGGATTGTGATGATATCTGCTGTATATAGGTATTGTCACATAAGTTCCAAAATATTGAGCCCTAAGATCTGTTGCAGACAAAGTCAGTCGGACGGTAGAAACATACAATATGGTGGTTTTGAGTGGTGTAGTGGATACCACTCTTGCCTTGCGGCGCTGGGTCCCCAGTTCAAATCCTGGACAGGATCCTATCGGCATGGAGTTTGTATGTTTTATATGTTTGTTATATATTCTTTATTTAACATTATTCATTAATATAAGTAGCAGTAGGGTATTGTACCGTGTTAGCCATCAGTAAAAGCAAGAAGTTTTAAACCAGGATGATACCATTTATTGGCTAACTAAAAATGGACAAACTCTGCGCAAACGTATGAATGGACACAGGCACACTATTAATGATACCAAATCTGGACTCCCAGTTGCTACACACTTTCGGTCCAACGGACACAGCATGGATGATCTTCGTGTCACTGCCCTGAAGGGTGGCTTCAAAACGTCAAATGATCGATTAATAGCAGAAACAAAATTTATAAATTGGTTCAAAGCTGTGCAGAACGGTTTGAATAAGGACAACAACTTTCTATATTGGTATGAGATTGATGATATTTGAACTTTCTCAGCCATTATAGCTGAACTTGTGAACTAAGAATTTACGATACCTCTGTGTCAGTCCAACTCCCAGGTCTGTGAGCAGGTGTTAAACAAGGATCCTTATCTTAGCTTACAACCTCTAACCCCAGGTCGATGGTCTGTGTGAATTAAGGCATCTTAATGACATGTATTTATGCTTGAAAAAATATCTGTTTTCCCTTTCGATGTTGCATGTATATAAGCTGTCTGTACCACCAGTTTGCAAACTAACAGGATATAAGCCAGACGAAGACCGAAAGCTTGCTTATTTTTATTCATTTTTAGTTAGCCAATAAATGGTATCATCCTGGTTTAAAACTTCTTGTCATTAATATAAACAATACATTATTAAAAAAATCATATTTCACATATCTACATCATTCATACCAATATATTAACACATAAAATTCCTAAAATACAAATTAGCCACCCCCTCCCCTTCCTCCGGTCCTCCGACCCCTTCCCCTCTCTCCTAATATATTTCCCTTCCGCCCCCAATTAACCCTCTCCTCCAACCAAGTAGTCCCGTGCTCTCACCCCCACAGTAGATACATGAGAGAGACATTCCCTACCCTGTCCCCTAAATCCTTTAGGTATCAACGGATTACCAACAAAAAGGCAAATCCAAACAACTCCCACATCGGTATTTCAGGATCTCTGATTTACTCACAGATTCTAGCTCTCCATTAGAATCGTTCTGATAACAATGTTCCAATTCTCATAATAAATCATTTTCCTGTTCACTAGGGACCTTATTTGTCCCTGGGGGGGCTAGGGGGGGGGGGGGGAAGAGGGACGGAATCGAGAAAGAAAAAGGGGGGGGGCAGATGGGGAACCGAGTAACAGGAGACCTCAAGGGGACTCATATTCTCATTCAAATCATTCACCTATATCCTTTCACACTTCACTCATTTTTGTCTATCCTTCCATTCGAGATTACCTAAGTGGCAAAGGAAAAGGGCCTAAATGGGAGGGGGGGGGTCTCCCCCACAATTTTATCTCAGTTGTCCCCCAACATCTTGGCCTCTTTGTATTAATTTCCATCTCCCAGAATGTCCTTATAGTTTTCTGTTTCAGTATATCTAAGCCAGTTTTCCCAGATCTCTTCTCCCAACCCCTCTGTTCTATATAGTGCATCATGTGTCAGTTGTTCCATTCTATATATATATAGGAGATCTCTCCAAGCCACTCCACAACAGAGGGAGGAGTCGTTGATTTCCAATGCCTCCCGATCAACACTATTGCCGCATCTATCAGATGTCGCAACAGGGATCTTTTATAGTTTCTAATACTGAGATCGTTGAGGTGTAGGAGGAAGAAACCTGGGTCATCTGAAAGCTCATAATCTACCAATTCCCTCATCACTTTTTTTGACTTCTTCCCAGAATGGTCTAATGTTTTGACAGTTCCAAAAAACATGGCTTAATGATCCCGTTTCCCTCCGACACCTCCAACAGGTCTTATCTGCTCCCTGAAATATCCTCCCTAGTCTTTCAGGTGTACAGTACCATCTTGTTAGTATTTTGAAGCCAGTTTCCTGTATTCTTGCTGAAATAGATGACTTATGTGCCCACATCATTACCCTCCCCCATTAAGAGTCAGTTAATTCCCTCTGTAATTCCCTCTGCCATTTATTCCTAATTGCTAAAGTATGATCTCCATTACAATTTAGTAGGGTATATATCTGGGACAAACTTCCACTCTGGCCTCTCTCCCCTCCACATAGGTCCTCAAATTGCGTTTTCCTCCTTGATAGTTCCAACTCCATGCCCTGAGTGCTCAGGAATGACCTGAACTTTGCCAGGGTCCAGTAATCCAAGTTACCCTTCTGCAGATCCCTCTCTATCTCAGTCAAAGTCTTCAAGTTCCCTCCCTCTATCAACGTCTGCACCTGGACTCCCTTTGGTCCTCTCCAATGTTGATATGCCTTTTTTTGCATTCCAGGTATAAATCCTGGGTTTTCTAATAAGGGCAATAGAGGAGAGGGATGGATTGTGAGCTCCACATGCTTATTATATCTATAAAAGATTTTCAAAGTGTGTCTCAGCAGGTCACTAGCTGGATGGGCAGGTTTATAGCTTCCCCCTAACCAGGGAATATTCTTCAATGGTATACTTTCTAGGCTCTGTTCAAGACCTACCCACCTCTTATTTTGAGAGGACCTATGCCAGTCCACCATTCCATTTAATGCTGCAGCCGCATAGTACAAGCATGGATCTGGGTCGGCTAGGCCTCCTCTCTGGCTAGGTTGTGTCAGTAGCTTATAGCTTACTCTTGGGGGCATGCCATTTTATATAAACCTCAGGAAATCTCCTCTGATGGCTTGGAAAAATGTTGTCGGCACTGCTATTGGGAGGGCCTGAAACATGTATAGCAACCTTGGCAAGATGTTCATTTTTAATATACTCACTCTTCCCAGCCACGAGAACTCTGGCTTATTCCACTTCTGTAGGTCTTTTGCTATTTCCTTACTCATAATTTTGTAATTAAAATGTACTATATCTCTGGGATCTGTCGCGATTTTTACACCCAGGTATGTCAAGGTCCTAGGGACCCATCGAATTGGGAAGTTTTCCCTAATACCTTCAATTTCATCTGGCTTCATCGAGACCCCCAAGGCTTTACACTTGTCCCAATTTATTTTAAAGTTAGACAGCAGCCCATATTTCTTGAATTCTGCCAACAGACAGGGCAGTGCTATTCAAGGTCTAGTCATAAAAAACAAAAGATCATCCGCATATGCGGCTATTTTATGGACCCCCTCACCCACTTCAATCCCTGTAATATCCTGATTTTCCCTTATATGTCTTAGCAGTGGTTTCAAAGTCAGTGTAAATATTAGCGGAGAGAGGGGGCAGCCTTGTCTTGTCTCATTTCTTATTTCTAAGGGGTCCGATAGGACTCCATTTATCTTAATCCGTGCTGTGGGGGAGGAATATAGTGCCATTATATTAGTCCTCATCTTTTCTCCAAGACCGATATGCTCCAGCACTGTTTTAATAAAATCCCAGTCCACCCTGTCAAACACCTTCTCGGCATCTGTAGAGAGGCACATGACAAGGATGGACTGGGTACTCACATAGCGTGTCAAGATCAAAGTTCTTATGGTATTGTCACGGGCTTCCCTTCCTGGTACAAACCCCGTTTGGTCATTGTGTATGAGGTCAGGGATCACCCGTGACATTCGTTTTGCGAGTATTCTTGCAAGAATCTTCAAATCCATGTTTAGAAGCGATATCGGTCTATAACTTGCGCAGTTCAATGGGTCTTTGTTTTTTGTATGTATCACTGTGATATGGGATTCCAGGTTATCTCTACCCAACCTTTCCCTGCTGCCCTCTCCCTCCTCCAGTGTCCTCAGAGCCCTTGTCAAGTGGGGGTCCAATGTCCCACTAAACTTCCTACAATATTCTACACCAAAGCCATCTGGCCCAGGTGCTTTCCCTATTGGGGTCTGATGAATCGCCTGCCTCACTTCTTCTTCCAGGATTGGTCTATCAATTTCTTCTTTATCTTCCGGGGAGATAACTGGCATACCCGAGGCCTCTATATACTCCTTCATCTTCCCCTTTCTTTGTTCCCTGCCCTTCTGCGACTCAATCCCTGGGAGCCCATATAATGTATCATAGTACTCCCTGAAAACCCTGGCCATAGATTAATTTCTAATATGTTTCCGGGGAAGAAGAGTCTACTATAGAAGAAACATAGTTCGAGACCTGTTGCTTCTATAGCAATGTAGAGGATTCAAAAAGAAAAGGAGTAGCAATTATTCTGTCTAGAGAAGTTAGCTGAGCTGAACTGAAAATATTAGTACACATAAAGACCCAGGGGGCAGATTCATACTGGTGAAAGGAATATTTAATGCCCATAAGCTCACCTTAGGAGCAATTTATGCACCAAATACAAAACAGATCGGTTTCCTGGAACAACTTTTAACGGAGGTGGAGGGATTTGCAGAGGGAACAGTGATCCTAGGAGGAGACTTCAATGTTTTGCTGGACCCACAGATAGATAATTCAACTGGGAAAACATTTCTCCCATACAAAACGATTAAAAAGGGTAAGTACATCCTTCAGAAAAATCAACTTATAGATGTGTGGAGGATCCATCACCCCACTGAGCGGGATTATACCTACAACTCCCCTCCACATAGGTCCTACTCCCAAATAGATATGTTCTTGGTATCACATAATCTCCTATCAACACCACTGCAAACAAAAATTGGAATAGCAACTACCTCGGATCACGCGCCGATTTATTTGGAGGTGAGTATGGATGAGAATAGGAGGAAACCGTGTACTTGGTGACTGAACACTTCCATTATACAAAGGGAGGAGATTAGGGAAAAGATTGAAGAGAACATCCAGAGATACTATGACCTTAATGATAACGGGGAAGTCCCATTTACAACCTTATGGGAAGCACATAAATGTGTTATTAGGGGAGTACTAATTCAAGAGGGGAGCAGATTAAAGCGAGAAGGATAGAAAACCAAGACAGAGTTATTAAGTAATATTGCACGATTAGAGAGACAACATAAAATATCATTAAATAAGGGAATCATGGGGGAACTCACAGCAAAAAGAGATGTAAAAGGACCTATTATGAACTTGGGAATAAAGGCGGGAAACTACTTGCGAGGGCCCTAAGGAATCAACAGGTCTCGAATTATGTTTTATGTGTTTGCATGGATTTCCTCTGGCACTCCAGTTTCCTTCAACATTCCAAAAACATAGTGTAAACTTTGGGAATGTGCAGTAATGCACTCTTTATGCAATTATTTAGTGTTTTTTATTCTCAAAACCTATGATTGACTATGATAAGTTACAGAACCTCAAGTCCATCCTGGGATACACATACCCTGTATTAAGAAAATATCCCATAGCCAGAGGGTCAGAATTGCAGTCAGGCAACTGGGAGATCAATGGCAACTTCCATATTTCTCTCTTGACAGCAAGGCTGACTTTAACCCTACCATGATATTACAGTCTGTTTACACCTCATCAGCGTCTGTGACAGAAACTGCATTCAAGAGAGGTATCAAGCCAAGTGCTATAATGGTAAACCAACACCGCTTATTCACACACAAGAGGCCTATCTTGATCCAAACCGCATAATCTAATAATACTTGTATCCTCTTACCAATATTAGCTCTAGAATTACTTCTAGTTATTTTCTGTCTTCAAAACAAAACCCCTGATGGATGAAGATTGAGAGATATCCATGTGGTATTTGCAACAAATATTACAAATTCTATGAACAAACATTCATTTCTTTTTAACTGGAGCAAACTTTGACAGTCCCTCCTGAATGAATGCATGCTTTTGAAGTGTAGGATGTCTCCTGTCGCTTGATTTTGGCAAGTTGTGCAGATCTTGAACATGAAAAGTCAGGGAAAAGCCTCCCAGAACAAAACAGCCTCTTTGTAAGGTGTGACGGGCCTGTCCGTTCCCTTACTTGTAAAAGACCAGCTGGGAAACTCATTAAAAGATTCTGCATAAATGCAGAAAATGTATGTTTTTTGAGCAAATAAAAATATATCAATATAAAAAAATCATAGCACATCCATAGTGCAGGAACACCATAGGCAAACGCAGGGGGGAATTACAGCTGCCCAGAATCCCCCCTCAGACCAGGGCCAGTGGGGAACTAAACAGAGTCAGTATGAGCACAGCCCTGTGCCCTGCTGTGTGAATGCTTCACTTTCCCCTTCATTACCAATGTGAGCTGTCTTCATTATTATCTGTCTCCACACTGCTTCTGATATATCCTGTTGTCGATTAGGAGCAGATCGGACGTTTAGAAAATAATTGTCAGATCCTGTCAGTCGGACGGGAAATTGCATTACGTGTACCCAGCATAATGTCCTACCATATTATTATACTGTATTGTGCGTGGCTGAGGGAGACCTTTCAGGAATCCCCCCCTTGAAAATCCTGGGTTTGCCCCTGAACACATACAGGTGAGACTCAAAAAATTAGAATATCAAGGAAAAATCCATTTATTTCAATAATTCAACTTAAAGGGTGAAACTAATATGTGAAATAGACTCATTACATGCAAAGCAAGATATTTGAAGCCTTCATTTGTTATAATTTTGATGATTATGCTTAAAGCTTATGAAAACCCCAAAATCAGAATCTCAGATCATTAGAATATAGTGAAAATGTTCAGTATTCTAGGCTCAAAATGTCAGACTCTAATCAGCTAATTAATCCAAAACACATGCAAAGGGTTCCTATTTCATATACTGTATATACTCGCATATAAGCCTAATTTTTCAGCACAAAAAATGTGCTGAAAAGTTACCCCCTTTCTGCTTATATGTGAGTCAGTGGAGTAGAACGGATGGTGGAGCAGGTTTTGTTACTGACATTGGAGCGTAAAGATCGTGCACTAGTAATCCTGCTCTTGCCATCTGCCTCCCTGCTGTTTCCATGCCCCCATCCCCTGCAACATGGTGTGGAGAGTGCGCTGCTCAGGTCTACCTGTGTCCCCCAGCATGTGGAGCAGAGCATGCCAGCAACCTTTCAGCAGTGCAATGATCAATTCTATCTGTGTGATGTCTTGAGACACAGCTGTATCCTCCTTGGGCACATCTGGCTATGGGGAGGGGAGCTAACTTGTACTGGGGGCTTCTGTGGAGGAAGCTATACTGGGGAGGGGGCTTATACACGAGTTAATCACTTTTCCCTGTTTTCTTAGGGAAAAGTGGGTGCCTCGGCTTACATGCGGGTCAGCTTATATGTGAGCATATATGGTATTAGTTTCACCTTTTAAGTTGGATTACTTAAATTATTCAATTTTTGCAAGATATTCAAATTTTTTGAGTTTCACACCTGTATTTGATAAACAAAAATATTCCTGGAGTCTCAGGATATTTTTTTTTAAATTAGAATATATGACCTTGACTTAAACTACAGATAATTATATTTATTATTTAGCATTTATATATAATAATATAGTTATTATTTTTATACATGAAGTACAAAATATATAGTCCTGTCTCCTAACTGTCCCTCAGAGGAGCGCACAATCTTTTTTTTTTTTTTTTTTTTTTCTTTTTTTAACCTCAGATCATTCACCTGCTCGACCGATAAATACATAACTTCACTGCCATGCTCCTAGGTCAAGTTGAGCTGTCATCATCGGTTATCAATATAGCAGGAGAGAAGGGGGGGTTATTTTACATTTTATCAATCTATTTATTACAAAACTTTATTAAACCATATAGAGCTATGCTACTTCCTTCATTTTCTACCCTACCCCAGCTTTCTCTCATCTTACCACTTAAAATCAAACCTCTTACCACACTCAACATCCGTTCTCCACAGGCGCTCCATCCATACTCCATTTAACCCATTTAACCCAACCTTGGCCCGCCTCACATACTCCCTACTCTTACTTCCTACTACTCTTACCTAAGCATTTCCGACCAGATCATTCGCCATTTATATAAGGCACAATCTAATCCCTAATCTCTACCATAGTCATCTGTCCATTGTAGACTTGGGCCAATTTTAGGGGGAAGCCAAATAACTTATCTGTAAGTTTTTGGGATGTGGGAGGAAACAGGAGTGCCCAGAGGAAACCCACACAGACATGGGGAGAACATACAAACTCCGTGCAGATAGCCCAGGCAGGGATTTGAACCAGGGGACAAGAGGGAATGAAGATAGGAGCACAAAGACTGATGTATGGGCAGCATGGTGGCGTAGTGGTTAACTCTCTCACCTTGCAGCGCTGGGTCCCTGTTTCAAAACCTAGCCAGAACTGGGTGTTTATATGTTCCCCCTGTGTCTGTGTGGGTTTCCTCCAGGCACTCCAGTTTACTCCCACATCCCCAAAACATACAAATAAGTTAACTGGCTTCCTCCTAAAAATTGGCCCTAGACTACGATACATACATCACATGATAGATGCATACATAGACATAGGACATAGGACTATGGTAGGGATTAGATTGTGAGCCCCTCTGAGGGACAGTTAAGTGACAAGACAATATACTCTGTACAGTGCTGCAGAAGTTGTTGGTGCTATATAAATACTAAATAATAACTAAATAATTAATAAATAAATGTAAGAGTATGCTTCTGGACAGGTGAGTTTTCTCCGCTGATGAATGCTATGCAGGGACCAATATTAACTTGGGGAGGGGAACCTGGGGGGCCCTGGGCAATCCCCCAGTTTGCTCCTATGGAAGTGCCAGCCCTGGGCTGTGTACATTACAAATGTGAAATTTAATATACACATTACACACATTACACACAGAAATAGAACAGGATAGTTAAATAAGATGTGGATGGATGCACACAGGATGCAGTGGGCTAAGCAAAATGTCAGCAATAACAATGATACCATTCTAAAAGAGCAGATATGTTGATGTGGACCACAAATATATTGGGGAAGAGGACTATTTTACTTTATTATTTGCCTTCTTCAGTTGTGCGTTTACCTGCCATGTGAAAGTACAGCTACTTTACGTTATCTGTTTCGGTCCCATTACAAGTTCTACTCTTTAGCTGTGGCTTTCCTTAAAGGGTCACTTAAGCCAACCTAAAAAAATGACTTTTACTCACCTGGGGCGAACCCGAGGTGGGTTTGATAGATCATATTAGGACACAGAGGCATGTTCTGTATACAATGACCAGCCTCTGTGTCTTTCCAGCATCCCTGGCGCCCCTGTAGACGTGAGTCAGCATGTTTGCATCCCTGGCACCCCTGTAGATGTGGGTCAGCACTGACACTTGCTGCAGGGATGTTGCTGAATGGTCTGATTCTCCTAGGGGCTTGGTCTGTGCTTTATTCCTGCTATATAAGCCCTGGGCATTCAGTTGCTCGCTGTCCGTTATAGCTATCAGGTCACTGAGCGCTGGACCTTGCTTTAGTGCTTTTAGTCTATTTAAAGTTCTGGAGAGCTACATTTCATATATTGCGCATCTACGCGATATATATGTACTCTAGTCAGTCAGTATTGTATTATTGTAATATTGTATATTGTTTTGTGTACCGACCTTTGCCTGCCTCTTGACCTCGAATCTGCCTAGCCCCTCTGTATTACTGCCATCTTATATCTGTGTATGACTTCGGCCTGTATAACGTTTTCCCACCTGTCTTAGCCTACTGAACTTTAGCCATCTGATTACCAGTGTATGATCCTAGTCTGTTATTGACCTTGCTCTGCCTCAGTCCCTGTGTATCTCTGACTTCGTATATGACCTCAGTTGACGATCTGACCTCGATTATCGTATATTCAGTGTACACTTCATAGCCTGCATCACAGCCAGCATTACAATACGTGGATTTTATGTTTTTTGCCCTCCCCTCCTTTGCATTGGAATATAAATATTTCACATTTATTGATTTATGTTTTTTCTCTCTCTCAATGGGCCTGATCCAATTCAAGTTTTCTCCTAGGCAATCATTTTTCCTCTTCAGTTTAAAATAACCTTTGCACTCTGCAATTGAAAAAGTACCAAAAAGCAGGTGAAAAACTACTGCAAAAATTATGTTAAGTATTTTCTTGCTTGTTAGTGGCTTGTGCAAAGCCACAAAGCTGCTATAAGTGATATTGATGATATCTACACCTCTACATATTTTAATTCGAGTCACCTGATGTTCCATCCGCTGCACTTCCTGTAAAAGCTGTATAAAATGCTGGTATCTTCCTTCAGTCTTCACAGTGATGAGATTAGAATTCATACCCTTCCAAAACTCAACCCGCACCATTTAAATGGGGGGGGGGGGGGGCATTCATCTTTCTTTGTTTTTTTTAAATCATGTCCTCATTTTCAGTCTTAATGAGGTACTGTAGTGAAAATGACACAAGTCGGTGTTTGTAAAATCTTTCCTCTCCCTGATTTACATTCTGAAATGTACCACTGGTGGTGACATCTTTAGTTCTGACAGGTGATCTGTACAGAATGTTCGTTACTCAGGGTTCTATGCATAGAGGGAGATATTGCTTGCTTGGCAGTTGGAAAAAGCCATTATTTCCCACAATGCAACAAGGTGCACAGACGGCAAACTGTCAGGACCATGGTCATGACATCACACTGTGGGAGGGGTTTCACCACAACATCAGTCATACAAACCTCCAATAAACCTTCAATTAAAGTAAAAGATTTTTCATGGGAAAGGGGGTATCAGCTACTGATTTGAATAAAGTTCAATTCTAGGTTATAGTTCCTCTTTAAAATTCTTTAAAAAAGGGGGGGTTCTATTTCTAAGTTTACAATTTAAACTTTTTCTTATGATTCCTTTAAAGGGCTACTATCGCCAAAAATTGTAAAAATTTAAAACGCATAAATATAAAATGTAGATTTCTCCAAGACTAAAATACATTACTTTTCTACTATGTTGCTGTTGCTAACAGTAGGCAGTAAAAATCTGACAGATCTGCCAGGTTTTGGACTAGTCCATCTCCTTATGGGGTATTCTCCATTCTGCCTTTATTCTTTATAAAAGCACTCCCCTGGAAAGGATCTATAAAAACATACTGCCCAGCATCCCTACTTCTTTGCACGCAATTTTTTTATAGCGCATGTTACTCTGGAACAAATGCACAATTCAAACATACACATTAACAAGCATTTTAAATGTTATAATTTTTTGTAATAATGATCATTAATATTAAATTACAATGATGGATATATGACCACGTCACATAAAGCCCTGGCTTCTTAAAGGGCCACTATTGCGAAAAGTTGTGAAATGTACAATACATGTAAACACATACAAATAAGAAGTATGTTTCTTCCAGATTAAAATGAGCTATAAATTATTTGTCTCCTATGTTGCTGTCACTTACAGTAGCTAGTAGAAAGCTGACAAAACCGACAGGCATTTGAGTAGTCCATCTCTTCCTGGGGGAATCTCAGTATTTCATGTATTCTTTTTAAAAGCACTCCCTGGAAAGGATCTATACAAAGATTCAGGCCCCCACCTGTTTACACTATTCTAGCAGTTGGACTGGGCAAATGCCATTCACTAATTGCTTGTAAGAATAAAGAAACCCTTAAAGTGGATCCGAGATGAACTTTTACTCATTGCATAATTGTGTTCCTTCCCTATTGTTTATAGGGCATTCCTCAAGCCAAATACTTTTTTGTTTTTGTTTTAATACCCTAATTCCCTATAAACTAAACCAGCCACGCCAACATGTTTTCAGAGAGCCAAGGCACTTTCAGACAGTAGCAAGGGCTCATGGGAGCTCAGTCTGTGCAGGAGGAGGGGGAGGTATTACTAGCCAGAGATTTCAGAGGCAGAGGAGAGGAGGGAGGAGGAAGGGGGATTAGGTTTTTTTGCTCAAGATGCAGATAGGCCTGCCTCTGTGTAATGTTTACAAACAACGTGGCTGCTCCCATTGTATCACAGAAATAAATAATCATATTCTATTGAAGCTGTTTGCAGCTAGATTTGCTGTGTAAACCATCTAAACTTTAGATAAGATATATAGACAAGTTACTTGTTATAGTTAGTTTTTCATCTCAGATCCGCTTTAAGAATCCTGTACTGTCAGATTTCTACAACATTTTGTAAGTGACAGCAACACAGGAGAAAATTAATTTAAGGCACATTTTACTCTGTGAGAAATATACTGTACTTTTTATTTATGTATTTTGCAATTTTATAATTTTTCGCAATAGTAGTTTAAAATACAGAGTACACTACCTTACATGTCATTGCTTCCACAATGATTAAAACAATGAAAATGTGTTCCTCTGTGAGCTGTGAGATACCAGGTGCCTGGTGCTGCCAGGGTGCTCTATCAGCAGCTTTATCCACTCTTGGCCTTCCTGCTTCCTTCCCCATGTGACACCAAGGCGGCTGTATATTCCATGGCTTCCCTTACAAGTGGCCCCTGACATTAAAGGAAATTCAGCTTTGTGAAATCTGATAATGTTGGTAGGACTTTGCATGGAACAAAAGCTTGCCACAAAGACTGAGGAAGGAGCGGAGATGTGGGCAAAGGTCCAAGAAGAAGCAATCGCATCTAGAATCAGACAGCACTCCAGGGGTCAGCACTTCTTTTCCGAAACGATAAGAGCAATTTAAATGTTTAAAAGATCAGCTTTAAAAATCTGTAAAAAATGTCTTAAGAGCATTTAAAGACGATTTGTAGCTTTCTTAGGGGCCTATTTATAAAAAAGGGTAAACAGCTGGCTATCTCTGTGTATTTTCAGTTCTCCACTGCGGGTGCTGTACTTGAAAAATAATAAAATGAAAAAATAAGAATTGTCCTTGGCCTTTTAAAGTGGAACTTTAGTGAAAAGGGTGTCTTTTTAATAAAAATAGGTGTTTCCCCCCCCCCCCCCCCGTCCCGTCCCCCCGCCATCCAATCCCCGTGATCAGCTGTCCGATCACCTCTATGTATCAGGAGGGGACAGCCGTGTCACACAGATCGAAGCGCTGTACCAGTAATCAGTAATTAGACGGCGGTTACGCCGCCTAACAGAGACGGAAGGCTCCGCTCCGCCCACCAATCAGGAGATGCGCGTGCACCCTGCGCGCGATCTCCTGCAACACAGAGCCCCAAGAATCTTACGCCGATCGCCATTAGGCGGTCCTGGGGCTGCCGCCTCAGCCACGCCCATCGGCGTGACGCGGTCGGCTAGAGGTTAAGAAATTATTGCTTGTTCATATCCAGATCCACAATCAGTCTGCACATAATCATCTTTACTACTGGAAGATATGAAAAAAAAAAAAAACAGACAGCACCATCTGCCATTATCTATAACCACACACCCTAACAATGCCATTGCAAATGTTTTTTTTTAATAGATATACATATGCACAGAAGGAGATAATGGTTGCTTGGCAGTTGGAAACAGCTGTTATGTCCCACAATGAGATGAAGTAGTTTACAGACTGGAAAGTGTCAGGACCTAGGTCCTGACATCACACTGTGGGTGGGGCTTCACCACAATATCAGCCATCAGCCCCCCCATATGATCTATCAGAGAAAAGGTAAATATTTCTTGTAAAAAAAAGGGGGTATCAGCTACTGATTGGGATACAGTTCAATCCTTGGTTACAGTTCCTCTTTAAGACACCAGTAAGCAAGAAAATACTCAGAATATTTTTTACAGTACTTTTTGACCTACTTTTTGGTACTTTTTCAAATGCAGAATGCTGAAAAGTTATTTTAAACAGAAGATGAAAAATTATCTCCTAGGAGAAAACTTAGGAGAAAAAGCGAATTGCATATGGCCCCAAGTTTGTCACATCACTTAGTTTCTTCAGTGTTTGACACTTCGCTGGAACTACGCGTATTTTTACGCAAATACGCTTCGCAATCTACGGCTCCGAAATCAGCCACTTCGCTACGTTAGCATACCGTAGACTACGTATTAAAATACGCAAGCTTCACGTATGGCGTAGCGTAGTTGATGCGACCGCTTATGCCCTTATGCGGAAAAATTTCCGCAATAATCTAACTATGCGCATACACAAACTAATATAAGCATACATTCCAACATCCAATGTGGAATTGTATGCGTATAAAGGGCAATAAAATTTCTGCACATGCGCAATGACCCATATAAATGCAGTTACCGCACGCGTAGTTGACTTCGCAATACATACGTCAACTACGCGTAGCGGGCGAAGCTACAAATAGCGGGACTACGACTACGCAGAAATGCGTACGTGTAGTTCTTAAACTTCGCCTACGAACTACGATGCGTAGTTGCGTACTACGATGCGTAGATTTCACGCTGGCGTAGTTTACGAGCAACCCTGTCTACCACCCTAGTTAGTTGCCAATGACCCTCTCCCTCTCTCAATGCCGTGCAAATGAGTAAAAAAAAGTCTTTCTAATTCCGAACATGAAAACACCACCATTGATTAATCCAGTGATGTGTTCTCTAGCCTTCCTTCCTTGTTCAACCTTTTTACTTTACTGAGAAAATGACTAGTACATTTATCGTGGGCTTACATACAGTAAATGGCATTACTCTACATATTAGGGCTAATACCATATGCTCTGTGTGCTTAGTGATATAATGTAAGTTTATATCTCTGACTTCATTTGTTGGAAGATGTACATGCATGATGATGTAAGTGAGGGAACCCTGTGCTAAAGCACACATATATACTGATGATGACATCATATATAGTATGACGTCACTCTTTTGGTTTAACAGCTGCAAGCAAATATGTGCCCATTAGTCTTGTCAGCAGTCACATTTTTTTTTCATAATAAGCATATTGGCAGCTTTACTATCCTCACATAACGCGGTGAAATGACCTTAGGGAGCAGAAGTTGAATTTACACTTGATCAGGGAAATATTTGATGGGTAGAGAGAGTGTGACGTGGTGAAATAGTAACTGACAGTACTATTGGAATATATGACCCAGAGTGTACTGCTTGTTGCATCAGTATATACTGTATATATATATATATATATATATATATATATATATATATATATATATATACACATGGTTATTATTTTATTTAATTTTAAAAATGTAAGTCCGAGTACAACACATTCGCTGTTATCCACCATGCAAGGTATTCTTTCAATGTATCTATCAGGTTAATTTCTTCTCTTCCAGTGCTGTTTGTCATGTGACTGCAGAACATTGGCAAGTGTTTGTTCAGCAGCATTAACATGGAATCCCTCATCCTGGTCCTTCCAACTCGCAGGCGAGGAGTGTGATACTACTACAAGAGGATTGAAAACCTTGTAAAAAGATATGATAAATGCTTAAACAAAAGACGGGATTACCTGTAGAAATATTCAAAAGATACTACACTACTAAGCCCCTATTCAATTAACTTTTTCTCCTGAGTTTTCTTGAAGGTAATGTTTTCACAATTTGTAAATATAATGCCTTTTAAAGAGACTCTGAAGCGAGAATAAATCTCGCTTCAGACCTCATAGTTAGCAGGGGCATGTGTGCCCCTGCTAAAACGCCGCTATCCCGCGGCTAAACGGGGGTCCCTTCACCCCCAAACCCACCCCCACAAGACTTGGTCGCAAGTTGGTCGTAAATTATCTTCTTCCTGGAGGCAGGGCTAACGGCTGCAGCCCTGCCTCCAGTCGCGTCTATCAGACGCACATCGCCGCCTCTCCCCCGCCCCTCTCAGTGAAGGAAGACTGAGAGGGGCGGTGGAGAGGCGGAGATACGCATCTGACAGACGCGCGTGGGGCAGGGCTGCGGCGGTTAGCCCTGCCCCAACCAGGAAGCGCTCCCCCGCTGCACCAAGGGAATTTGGGGGTGAAGGGACCCCCGTTAAGCCGCGGGATAGCGGCGTTATAGCAGGGGCACACATGCCCCTGCTATCTATGAGGTCTGAAGCGAGATTTATTCTCGCTTCAGACTCTCCTTAAGCCACCAGGAAGCTAGAAAATACTAAAAATAAATCTAATATTACTTTTTCAACTTTCATTGATGCTACTTTTTCACTTGCAACGTGCTAAGATCAAAAATTATCGCCTAGAAGAAAAGGCTAATTCAATAAGGGCAAGCGATCTCGCATATATATATATATATATATATATATATATATATATATATATATATATATATATATATATATATATATACATATATATATATATATACATATATATGTATATATATATATATATATATATATATATATATATATATATACACACTCACCTAAAGGATTGTTAGGAACACCTGTTCAATTTCTTATTGATGCTATTATCTAATCAACCAATCACATGGCAGTTGCTTCAACGCATTAGGGGTGTGGTCCTGGTCAAGACAATCTCCTGACTTCCAAACTGAATGTCAGAATGGGAAAAAAAGGTGATTTAAGCAATTGTGAGCATGGCATGGTTGTTGGTGCCAGATGGGTCGGTCTGAGTATTTCACAATCTGCTCAGTTACTGGGATTTTCACGCACAACCATTTCTAGGGTTTACAAAGAATGGTGTGAAAAGGAAAAAACATCCAGTATGCGGCAGTCCTGTGGGCGAAAATGCCTTGTTAATGCTAGAGGTCAGAGGAGAATAGGCCGACTGATTCAAGCTGATAGAAGAGCAACATTGACTGAAATAACTACTCGTAACAACTGAGGTATGCAGCAAAGAATTTGTGAAGCCACAACACGCACAACCTTGAGGCGGACAGGCTATAAAAGCAGAAGACCCCACCGGGTACCACTCATCTCCACTACAAATAGGAAAAAGAGGCTACAATTTGCATGAGCCCACCAAAATCGGACAGTTGAAGACTAGAAAAATGTTGCCTGGTCTGATGAGTCTCGATAGAGTCAGAATTTGGCGTAAACAGAATGAGAACATGGATCCATCATTCCTTGTTACCACTGTTCAGGCTGGTGGTGGTGGTGTAATGGTGTGGGAGATGTTTTGTTGGCACACTTTAGGCCCCTTTGTGTCAATTGGGCATTGTTTAAATGCTACTGCCTACCTGAGCATTGTTTCTGACCATGTCCATCCCTTCATGACCACCATGTACCCATCCTCTAAAGGCTACTTCCAGCAGGATAATGCACCATGTCACAAAGCTCGAATCATTTCAAATTGGTTTCTTGAACATGACAATGAGTTCACTGTACTAAAATGGCCCCACAGTCACCAGATCTCAATAGAGCAGCGATGGCTAACCATTCAGAGGCCGAGTGCCCAAACTGCGACCTAACATCGACTTATTTATCTCCGAGTGCCAATGAGGGGGGGGGGGGGGTTGCGTGGCGCGCTGAAAATGGGCGTGGTCATGATATTGTATGGGCGGAGCTAACGTAATGATGTAACCGCGAGGCATAAGAAAGCAGTGTTTCCGCCATAATGTGGTGAAACGAGGATTCGCATCATGGGTGTGCAGAAACTGTATGATACTATTTATACCCGCCATAACCCTAAAGCAGCAAATATAGCCAACTATGACCATTAAGGGCTCATTCACACTATATGCTTCGCTGTCAGTTTTGACGCAACGCACATAATGTAAGATTCATATGGTAACATGAAAGCCAATAGACTTCCATGTTACCATTCACACTACAGGTGTGCGTTCCCATGCGTTACGTTGTAACGCATCTGGGAACATTTTAACGCACAACGCATATGTTTCCCCGATGGGTACAGCTGCCGACGACCATGCTTTAGCGCACCACAACGTGCATTCCGTGCGATCACTGTGCGTTGGCAGCGCATGCATGAAATCGCATTCGTGCATACATTCTGTAGTGTGAATGATCCCTTAATAATAAATGCAGCAACAGTTACCCCAGAAACCAGAAAATAAACGTAATGTGTGCAACATTTCAGCAGAAAATAATGCAATGTTGGTAACATTTCAGCAGACAATCATGGAATGTGGGCCACATTTCACCAGAAAACAAACGCAGTGGGCCACATTTCACCAGAAAATAGACGCAGTGGGCCACATTTCAAGAGAAAATAAACGCAGTGGGCCACATTTCACCAGAAAAACGCAGTGGGCCACATTTCACCAGAAAACAAACGCAGTGGGACACATTTCACCAGAAAACAAACGCATCGGGCAGCATTTCACCAGAAAAACGCAGTGGGCCACATTTCACCAGAAAACAAATGCAGTGGGCCACATTTGACCAGAAAAACGCAGTGGGCCACATTTCATCAGAAAACAAACACAGCGGGCAGCATTTCACAGGAAATAAACACAATGTGGGAACAGGGCCGGATTTGTACTTACCAGTGCCCTAGGCCTGCTGTCACCAAGCGCCCCCCCCCCCCCCCCCCCCCCGCCACCACCACCACCACCAAAAAACATTCTGTCCAACTATCTGACTAGCGATCACTGATCACAACTGAAAGTAGCGATCACAACTGAAATGGGCTCATTTCAGTTGTGCTGCTGTGCCCCTCATTGAACAAAGAATCAGTGGATGCTCTGTCCTCTCACGATGGAAATTTGCGCTCCTGCCCGAATGTGCACAGCAGCCGATAGTGTTCTGGGAATGCATACTTGAGAAATTACGCTGATGTATGATCGGTACTCGTCAAGAATGCATAACACTGTACCAGCCTCGGGTGCTGTGCACATCTGGGCAGGAGCGAGAAATTACAGTGAGCGCAAGTGGCCAAAGCATGCGCTGCTTCTTTGTCCTCTGTGCGACTGGCTGCAGTCAGAGCCACATACAGGTGACAGGGAGCGTGAGTGGCCAGAGCATGCGCTGCTTCTTTGTCCTCTGTGAGACTGGCTGCAGTCAGAGCCACAGACAGGTGATAGGGAGCGTGAGTGGCCAGAGCATGCGCTGCTCAGGGCCGGATTTGTACTTACCAGTGCCCTAGGCCTGCTGTCACCAAGCGCCCCCCCCCCCCCCCCCGCCACCACCACCACCACCAAAAAACATTCTGTCCAACTATCTGACTAGCGATCACTGATCACAACTGAAAGTAGCGATCACAACTGAACTGAAATGGGCTCATTTCAGTTGTGCTGCTGTGCCCCTCATTGAACAAAGAATCAGTGGATGCTCTGTCCTCTCACGATGGAAATTTGCGCTCCTGCCCGAATGTGCACAGCAGCCGATAGTGTTCTGGGAATGCATACTTGAGAAATTACGCTGATGTATGATCGGTACTCGTCAAGAATGCATAACACTGTACCAGCCTCGGGTGCTGTGCACATCTGGGCAGGAGCGAGAAATTACAGTGAGCGCAAGTGGCCAAAGCATGCGCTGCTTCTTTGTCCTCTGTGCGACTGGCTGCAGTCAGAGCCACATACAGGTGACAGGGAGCGTGAGTGGCCAGAGCATGCGCTGCTTCTTTGTCCTCTGTGAGACTGGCTGCAGTCAGAGCCACAGACAGGTGATAGGGAGCGTGAGTGGCCAGAGCATGCGCTGCTTCTTTGTCCTCTGTGCGACTGGCTGCAGTCACAGCCACAGACAGGTGACAGGGAGCGTGAGTGGCCAGAGCATGCGCTGCTTCTTTGTCCTCTGTGCGACTGGCTGCAGTCACAGCCACAGACAGGTGACAGGGAGCGCGAGTGGCCAGAGCATGCGCTGCTTCTTTGTCCTCTGTGCGACTGGCTGCAGTCAGAGCCACAGACAGGTGACAGGGAGCGCGAGTGGCCAGAGCATGCGCTGCTTCTTTGTCCTCTGTGCGACTGGCTGCAGTCGGAGCCACAAACAGGTGGCAGGGAGCGTGAGTGGCCAGAGCATGCGCTGCTTCTTTGTTCTCTGTGCGACTGGCTGCAGTCACAGCCACAGACAGGTGGCAGGGCAGTGCAATGGAGAAAAGCCCAAACAAAACAGAGAACAGGTAAGTAGCAAACATCCTGTCAAGACCCACTTTGGATGTTTGGTTGTAATTAGTGTGGACCTGAACTCAGAACTTCCTCTCTGCTCTAAAAGATACTCAACAACATAACCTTTAACCTGCTGGGCGGTCTGGACGAGCTCAGCTCGTCCAGTACCGCCGGAGCCTGCCGCTCAGGCCCTGCTGGGCCGATTTGGCTGAAATAAAAAGCAGCACACGCAGCCGGCACTTTGCCAGCCGCGTGTGCTGCCTGATCGCCGCCGCTCTGCGGCGATTCGCCGCGAGCAGCGGCGAAAGAGGGCCCCCCTAGCCGCCTGAGCCCTGCGCAGCCGGAACAAAAAGTTCCGGCCAGCGCTAAGGGCTGGATCGGAGGCGGCTGACGTCAGGACGTCGGCTGACGTCGATGACGTCACTCCGCTCGTCGCTATGGCGACGATATAAGCAAAACAAGGAAGGCCGCTCATTGCGGCCTTCCTTGTTTATTCTGGGCGCCGGAGGCGATCGGAAGATCGCCTCCGGAGCGCCCTCTAGTGGGCTTTCATGCAGCCAACTTTCAGTTGGCTGCATGAAATAGTTTTTTTTTTATTAAAAAAAAACCCTCCCGCAGCCTGCCTGGCGATCTTAATAGAACGCCAGGCAGGTTAAAGAAAAAACATTTCTTAGTTACAGCTGATACAAATCCTGCAATAAATAGACAGTGTTTCTAATTCCTACTTTCATGGAAGCAAATATATTAACATCTTGTGCTTTAAAATAAGCTTATATGCTGTGGCAGTCAGGTGACACAGGGAAGATATCAAATTTGTGATTAGACACAGATGTGGAAGAATTCGAAAGGCTCTCTAAATACATACATGGTGCATGTCTCTGCATGGTTTCCTTCTGTCCTGTGCAAGAGTTCAGCTCCACTTTAAAGCATCTGAATGACATTTATTTATATTTGCTGAAAAATCTATGCATCTCTTTTGAATGCTGAATGTACATAATAATAACATATTGGCAGTATACAGCAACAAAGTATGAAGAAGGCTTATTAGCAGAAAGATTACTCTTTTTCTTTTAAGTCAATAAATGGTATCATCCTGATTCAAAACTCTCTGCTTTTGCTGATGGCTTAGATGGTACAATGCTCTAATGCTACAGGAAAGCAGAAGGATGCCAAACCATACAAACTAGCATAGAGGTAGTAACAGCTCAGGTGACAGTGACAGTTTAGCAATGAAAGGGAAGCATACAGCATTTTTATTCCAGGCTGCAGCAGTTCTCATAGATGGTCGGAGATGAAGGACAGAAAATGAGTCAGGAAAGAGTTAACTTAAGCAGAGAGGCGATCATTGGCTAGGAAGAAAAAAAAGCAATAAATTACGGCTAGATAAGAAAGTGTAATTTACAACTGCCGGGGTCAGACAGTGTCACAGCTCTAAAAGAGAAGGCGAAGAAACTAGCAGAAATGTTTGTGAATGCCTGCATTAGAACTCAGCGGAACTTAGTTTTATCTGCTTTGTAATGTAAATCCCTGGTATTTCTCACATCCACTTGTACTGTATGTTGATCCATATAAATAATTGGATCATCAGGTGACAGTTATGATTGATCCTGATTGTTATAACACATTAGGAAGTGAGAGGTGCAGGGATTGGGGAACTCTGGAATTCCTCTATTAGTGGCTGGCTGCGCTGTGGGAACAGAGGAGATGATTTACTTTGACATATGACCTCTTCTCTCTCCAAGTCATGCCGCCCTTCTGATCTTATCTGATTTTATCGCCCTAGGCCGTGGCCTCTGTGGCCTTTGCAGAAATCCGGGCCTGTGTGGGAAACATTTTAGCAAAAAATAACACAGTGGGCCGCATTTCACCAGCAAAAAAAGTAATGTACTCACCTGACAGAAGTCTTCTCTCTCAGCTGGGCTCTGGCGCGCATCTCCCCCGGACGTTCCTTCTGCAGTCTCCCGCGCTGCCGCTGACAGGCAGAGTGCAGGGCTACAGGAAGATGGCGCCCGAAGCCCTGTACTGGAGACACAAATAGTCTCCAGTACAGGGCTTCGGCAGCCATCTTGGCGTAGCCCTGGTCTGCCTCCCGGGTGCCTGCGGGGCTGCGGGCTATGAACTGGCGCGGCGGGGTCAAGTAGACGCTGCGGCCAGTTCATAAGCAGCGGTGGCGTGCCAGCAAATTAGGCTACGCGTGCCGGGCCCGGCACGCATGCCATAGGTTCGCCACTGCTGCAATAGAGCATCTTTGGGATGTGATGGAACGGGAGCTTCGTGCCCTGGATGTGCATCCCACAAATCTCCATGAACTGCAAGATGCTATCCTATCAATATGGGCCAACATGTCTAAAGAATGCTTTCAGCACCTTGTTGAATCAATGCAACGTAGAATTAAGGCGGTTCTGAAGGCAAAAGGAGATCAAACACCATATTAGTATGGTGTTCCTAATAATCCCGTGGGTGAGTGTATATACAGTGGGATGCAAAAGTTTGGGCAACCCTGTTAATTGTCATGATTTTCCTGTATAAATCGTTGGTTGTTACGATAAAAAATGTCAGTTAAATATATCATATAGGAGACACACACAGTGATATTTGAGAAGTGAAAGGAAGTTATTGGATTTACAGAAAGTGTGCAACAATTGTTTAAATAAAATTAGGCAGGTGCATAAACTTGGGCACTGTTGTCATTTTATTGATTCCAAAACCGTTAGAACTAATATATATATATATATATATATATATATATATATATATATATATATATATATATATATATATGCAAGTGTTAAACCGAACAGCCTGATGGTTTAAGACCATCCATCTTCCTTTTCATGTCAATCCAGACGTTGTCCAAGACAGACTCTTGATTTGGTTATCCTTCTTTCAGACCTTGATTCCATTGGCTGTGTGGCATGGGGCATGGCCCTTGCCAGAAGGAATTATTATTATTTAGTATTTATATAGCGCCGACATCTTACACAGTGTTGTAAAGGGTATATTCTCACCTAACTGTCCCTCAGAGGGGCTCACAATCTAATCCCTACCATAGTCATATGTCTATGCATAGTGTAGTGTAGCCTTTTTGACGTAGCAGCTACATCCAAAAGACTTAATTGGTTATGGGGTCAGAGACTTCTGGAACTGAAGTGGTTAACCTATGTGTTGTCTGCTATTAATACGATTGTTACAGTGACCCCACATGACATGCCACTGCCCCTTTACCATATTCCTCAATGTATTTCCAGATTCTACTGCAAATGCCAATGTGTCTGATTGCCAGTGTATGGCTTACTGCACTGCACTGCAGATGCATGCTCAATCTAGTGGATAGGCAGGTTAACAAACATCAAGTGGAAGGTAACATCTGTACCCATTTACTGCACTAATGCAAACAATGTTTACAGAAGTCATCTATTCCTTTTTGAGTGACTAAACAAAAATGTTCAAGCATTAAACACTGGTTGTTATGCTACACCCTGGTATGCTTATACCAACAGATGAAGTCATAGAAAAGGATGCTACAGACAATGGCTACTTGATAAATCTCTTTGGAGGCTTCTGTTGGCTGAGAGGTTTATTAACAAGGCACGGTAAGTCAACAAACGTCTGTTCCTTCTACACAGATGTGCATAGATTTATGTTACTGCTTTCCGGAATAGGTTAGTTTTATAATCATAAAAACCTACAAGAAAAAAGGCTCAATTCTTAATGAAATCGAATATATGCTTTTTAGGTAGTAGACCCAATAGAAAGAGTCCCCATGGTCCTAATTTACTATCAAGTGATTCTTTGACTTTCTATAGACTCTGGAAAGAGGTGCTAGTAAAAAAGGGCGCACAGGGATAGTGAACAAAAAGGGCGCCGCCATAGACTGCAATGCAAAATATCGGCTATTCGGCGCCCGACAGGAAAAAAGGGCGCCCGAGAAATACCGGTTACAGGGATCGTGATAACAAAAGTTTTCGTTTACAGAATAAGGTTTATAACAAATATCGTTTACAAGTTCGTTTTGAGTTTGTGTTATACTTATTTTTTCGTTTTTAAATTTCGCTTACCGGTATATCACTTTTTACTTATTATTTAGTTTAAAAATTTCGCTTACAAAAGTATAACAACTAAATTTTCGTTTACACTTCTTTGATCATTTAAAAATTTGTTTTCATATGTACAATGCGTAAATACCGTTTTCAACCTTATTGTATTCGAAATACATCGCTTTTGGTATTAACTTTGTTTTTACACTTATAATGCGTTGATTATAGTTACTAAAATATCGCTTTTAATATTACTGTTATTTTAAGGTTGTTTTTACACTTATAATGCGTTGATTATAGTTACTAAAATATCGCTTTTAATGTTACTGTTATTTTAAGATTTCTAATGCTTGTAAGGCTATCTATTGCATTGTATATATTTATATATACTTTTCTCTATTTATAATATTAATGTATACGTGATTTGAAGGCTATTTTAAAGCTATTTATTCTATTACAAATATATAAATTATTGTATTCATGCTATTTGTATAGAAGTATTTTAAGGATTAAATATATTATTGTTTATAGTTGTTTAGGGTGTTTGTGCGGTGGGGATGGTTAGGTTTAGGCATTACCAGGGGGGTCTAGGGGTTAGGGATAGGTACAGGGAGGGTTAGGTATAGTTACAGTATAATATACGCAATCGGGGGGTAGTTAGGGTTAGGTACCACCAGGGGGATGGTTAGGGTTAGGCACCACCAGGGGAGTCTAAGGTTTAGGCACCACCAGGGGGGTCTTAGGGTTAGGCACCACCAGGGGGGTCTTAGGGTTAGGCACCACCAGGGGGGTCTTAGGGTTAGGCACCACCAGAGGGGTCTTAGGGTTTGGCACCAACCGGGGGGGTCTTAGGGTTAGGCACCACCAGGGGGGTCTTAGGGTTAGGCACCACCAGGGGGGTCTTAGGGTTAGGCACCACCAGGGGGGTCTAGGGGTTAGGGATAGGTACAGGGAGGGCTCTGTGTGAGAGTAAGGTTAGGTATAGTTACAGCACAATATATGTAATATATACAATTTATTAAATTATGTATATTTAAACAAAGAGGGGGGTCTAGGGGATAGGGAGAGATCTGTGTGAGCCTACAGTTTGGTATAATTACAGTAAAATATCTGTAAAATCTACCATTGCATTGCTATGCTTAATACAAGTGTAAATATCGTTTTTGTTATAGACGATATTTGACGTTTCTTTTCAGAATTTGTTTGTTGTTATAGACGTATTTTGCCATTTTATTTCCGTTTATTTAACCTATTTAGCACTAAATTTTCGTTTACAACCCCTTAAAAGAAAAATATGGTTTTGCACTAAAACTTAAAATTTCGGCTATACAAGACAAGACAAGACAAATAACATTTATATTGCGCTTTTCTCCTTGCGGACTCAAAGCGCCAGAGCAGAGCAGCAGCCACTAGGGCGCGCTCTATTGGCAGTAGCAGTGTAAGGGAGACTTGCCAAAGGTCTCCTACTGAATTAGTGCTGGCTTACTGAACAGGCAGAGCCGAGATTCGAACCCAGGTCTCCTGTGTCAGAGACAGAGCCCTTAACCATTACACCATCAGCCAACTGCCGATACATGACTGGAAAGAAGTACCACTTTTTACTTTGCATTTGCGTAGCCCCCTGCTGCAATATGTATTAGTTCAATAGCATAAGAGGCAAATCTGGCATTGCTTTTTGTGAATAAAAAGCTTTATTTTACAACCAAAGAATAAAGCTTTTTATTCACAAACAGCAGTACCGGTTTCAACTCTTATACTATTAAACTGCATCTATCTTGCTAACCATTCAAAGAGTACACAGAATTAGATACTTACTAAGAGAGGGAAGCCTCAGGACAGGGTCCTATTGAGGCTTCCCTTCCTGCTGTGTTATCCCCCGTATTTTTACACATACCCATGCTGGGTGAGAGAAATATCTCTGTAAATGAGATTTTTTTTAATTTTTTTACACACAATTGTCCATTTACAGAGATATTTCTACCACCCAGCATGGGTATGTGTAAAAATACACCCCAAAACACATTATACTACTTCTCCCGAGTACGGCGATACCACATGTGTGGCACTTTTTTGCACCCTAACTGTGCTAAGGGGCCCAGAGTCCAATGAGTACCTTTAGGATTTCACAGGTCATTTTGCGGCATTTGGTTTCCAGACTACTCCTCACGGTTTAGGGCCCCTAAAATGCCAGGGCAGTATAGGAACCCCACAAGTGACCCCATTTTAGAAAGAAGACACTCCATGGTATTCCGTTAGTAGTATGGTGAGTTCATAGAAGATTTTATTCCTTGTCACAAGTTAGCGGAAATTGATTTTTATTGTTTTTTTTTCACAAAGTGTCATTTTCCACTAACTTGTGACAAAAAAATAAAATCTTCTATGAACTCACCATACACCTAACGGAATACCTTGGGGTGTCTTCTTTCTAAAATGGGGTCACTTGTGGGGTTCCTATACTGCCCTGGCATTTTAGGGGCCCTAAACCGTGAGGAGTAGTCTAGAAACCAAATGCCTCAAAATGACCTGTGAAATCCTAAAGGTACTCATAGGACGTTGGGCCCCTTAGCGCACCTAGGCTGAAAAAAAGTGTCACATATGTGGTATCACCGTACTCAGGAGAAGTAGTATAAAGTGTTTTGGGGGTGTATTTTTACACATACCCATGCTGGGTGGGAGAAATTGCTCTGTAGATGACAATTTTTTGATTTTTTTACACACAATTGTCCATTTACAGAGGTATTTCTCCCACCCAGCATTGGTATGTGTAAAAATACACCCCAAAACACATTATACTACTTCTCCTGAGTACGGCAATACCACGTGTGACACTTTTTTGCAGCCTAGGTGCGCTAAGGGGCGCAACGTCCTATTCACAGGTCATTTTGAGGCATTTGGTTTCTAGACTACTCCTCACGGTTTAGGGACCCTAAAATACCAGGGCAGTATAGGAACCCCACAAGTTATCCCATTTTAGAAAGATGACACCCCAAGGTATTCCGTTAGGTGTATGGTGAGTTCATAGAAGATTTTATTTTTTGTCACAAGTTAGTGGAAAATGACACTTTGTGAAAAAAATCAATAAAAATCAATTTCCGCTAACTTTTGACAAAAAATTAAATCTTCTATGAACTCATCATACACCTAACGGAATACCTTGGGGTGTCTTCTTTCTAAAATGGGGTCACTTTGGGGTTCCTATACTGTCCTGGCATTTTAGGGGCCCAAAACCGTGAGGAGTAGTCTGGAAACCAAATGCCCCAAAATGACTGTTCAGGGGTATAAGCATCTGCAAATTTTGATGACAGGTGATCTATGAGGGGACGAATTTTGTAGAACTGGTCATAAGCATGGTGGCCTCTTAGATGACAGGTTGTATTGGCACTGAAGTGCAGGAAGCGCAGGATGTTCTCAAATCGTGACCTGGACATGGCAGCAGAGAACATGGGCATGTAATGTATTGGGTGCGTAGACCAATTAGACCACAATACATTCTTTTTGACTAGACCCATGTTAGGGAGAAGGCCCCAAAAATATTAAGTTTGGAAACTTGGAGTGGCTTCCACTGAAAAGGCTGTGCATAGTAGCTTCTTGGATTGGCGGTTGCGTACAGTGTGGCATAACGTTTGGTCTCAGCCACAATTAAGTCGTACCAGCAGTGATCAGGAAAAAAAATTCTGTCACTGCGGTGGGGCGGGTGAGGGTTTGGCAGGGTGATCAGAAGCCTGCAGGGGACAGATTAGAGCCTGATCTGATGAATAGGAGTGCTAGGGGGTGACAGGTGGTGACAGGAGGTGATTGATGGGTGTCTCGGGGGTGATTAGAGGGGAGAATACTGTAGATGCAATCAATGCACTGGGGAGGTGATCGGAATGAGGTCTGAGGGGGATCTGAGGGTTTGGCCGAATGATCAGGAGCCCACACGGGGCAAATTAGGGCCTGATCTGATGAGTAGGTATGCTAGGGGGTGACAGGAGGTGATTGATGGGTGTCTCAGGGTGTGAATAGAGGGGGGAATAGATGCAAGTAATGCCCTGGGGAGGAGATCGGGGGGGGGTCTGACGGCGAGCTGAGGGTGTGGGCGGGTGATTGGGTGCCCGCAAGGAGCAGATTAGGGTCTGATCTGAGCAGTGACAGGTGGTGACAGGGGGTGACGGGGTGATTGACAGGTGATCAGTAGGTGAATACAGGGGACAATATATGCAAGCAATGCACTGACAAGTTGATCAGAGGGGGTCTGGGGGGCTATCTGAGGGTGTGGGCGGGTGATTGGGTGCTCGCAAGGGGCAGAATATGGTCTGATTTGATGGGTTGCAGTGACAGGTGGTGACAGGTGGTGACAGGGGTTGACGGGGTGATTGATAGGTGATCAGTAGGTGATTAGAGGGGGGAATATATGCAAGCAATGCACTAATGAGTTGATCAGAGGGGGTCTGGGGGGCTATCTGAGGGTGTGGGCGGGTGATTGGGTGCCCGCAAGGGGCAGAATAGGGTCTGATCTGATGGGTAGCAGTGACAGGTGGTGACAGGGGGTGACGGGGTGATTGATAGGTGATCAGTAGGTGATTACAGGGGAGAATATATGCAAGCAATGCTCTGGCGAGTTGATCAGAGGGGGTCTGGGGGGCTATCTGAGGGTGTGGGTGGATGATTGGGTGCCTGCAAGGGGCAGATTAGTCTGATCTGATGGGAAGCAGTGACAGGTGGTGACGGGGTGATTGATGGGTGATTGATGGGTGATCAGTGGGTGATCAGTGGGTGATTAGAGGGGAGAGCAGATGTAAACAATGCACTTTCGGAGGTGATTTAAGGGTGTTTCTGTGGGCAATCTGAGGGTGTGGGTGGGAGATTAGGTGCCCACAAGGGCCAGGTTAGGGTCTAAGCTGATGGGTGGCAGTGACAGGGGGCGATTGATTTGTGATTGACAGGTGATCAGTGGGTGATTACAGGGGAGAATAGGTGTATACAGTAAACAGGAAGGGGGTCTGGGGAGGATCTGAGGGGGTGGGGGGGGGGTGATCAGGAGCCCCCAGGGGGCAGTTTAGGACCTAATCTAAAAAATAGCATTGACAGATAGTGACAGGGAGTGATTGATGGGTGATTAGGGGGGTGATTGGGTGCAAACAGGGGTCTGGGGGGTGGGCAGGGGGGTTGGGTCTGAGGGGTGCTGTGGGTGATCAGGGGGCAGGGGGGGCCAGATCAGTGTGCTTGGGTGCAGACAGGGAGGGCTGCAGCCTGCCCTGGTGGTCCCTCGATCACTGGGACCACCAGGGCAGGAGGCAGCCTGTATAATACGCTTTGTATACATTACAAAGCATATTATACGCTTGGATTGTGGCAGATCGGGAGTTAACAAGCCGCCGGCGCTTCTAAACAGCCGGCGGGTTGACGTCGCGGGTGGGCGGAGCCTAATGCTGGTGGATGTGCGCGATCCCCGGCAATTCAGTATCCCAGGACCCGACGCCCATCGGCATTACGCGGTCCTGGGCGTGCCACTTTGCCGCCGCCCATAGGTAGTGGGTGGTTGGCAAGTGGTTAATAGAACATTAGTAAAATGGTGGTCTTGTATATATATATATATATATATATATATATATTTGTTTTTTTTTTATTATTATTATTATTATTTTTTTTATATATAACATTGCATAATTCTGACATATTTGCAATTACAACACGCTGTATTTTAAACTATAAAACAACCAGAGCTATTGACCCTTTCAATTTCCTTGCAGTAAAATTTTTATCTAAATCTTTCTCTGACTGTTTCTTTAATGTATAAGTGCTCCAGAAACCAGTGACCCAAATTGGGTCAGAGAGCTCAGAGAATCTCTTTTGCTAGCAACTGAAGTTTCTAAACTCTTCCTGTACTGGAAACAACGTGAGACTCCTATCTGTGCTACTAATGTTCTCTTTCTTAGCTGTACTACATATAAAATTAATTATATCATAAGCTTATTTTCACTTCAGATTCCCTTTAAAGAGACAATGAAGAGAAAAAAAATATGATTAATGGATTGTATGTGTAGTACGGATAATTACTAGAACGTTAGAAGCAAAGAAAATATTCTCATATTTTTATTTTCAGTTTTATCTTTTTTTTTTATAACATTGCATCATTCTTTAATATTTGCAGTTTACACACCACTCAGCATTCTAAATGATTTTACAGAGCAGGCTAGTGAACTTTTGAGCTGTTCTCTGCAGAAAAAAACAACACAGTGCCACTTGAGATAATAAGCTTCAGAAGGCAGAGCTCTCTGCGACTTTGAAAGTCGTGGAGCTCAATGTATCTTTTGCATAGATAACAACTGGAGTTTCTTACCTCTTCCTGTACTGGAAAAAATATTAGATTTATGTCTCTGCTCCTAATGTTTTATTTATTAGCTTTATTACACATACAAATCATTATATCATAATTTTTTTCGCTTCAATGTCACTTTAAGGATTACTACTATGCTTTTCACATATAGAGGTGTTCATTACCAGCGTAGCACCAATGAAAAGCTAATTGAAGGTGGATGAAGGAATGGGCCTTTCTGGTCCTGGGGCCCCGTTGCAGTCGCAGCCTCTGCATCCCCTATTGCTACTCCACTATGCACAGCTGCAGAAATGCAGATAAAGAAATTATTTTTCAGTCTGAAAAGTTTGCTTCAGAAGCCAATGCTTATGATTAGCACTAATCAACTTGATTGCTTTCAGAATTTGTCTTGGTCGAATTCGGGTGTATTTGAGGTTAGTGCAGTCTGAATTCCTGCCAATTTAACTGTGCTTTCCTTTTTAACCGCATAACATGGTAGATAAATAAGTTCAAATTCCCCAGTATTGTGTTGTAAGAATTTCTGCATTATCTTGTCATCTAGCCCATATTCAACAAATCTGATTGGTATTGTAAATCCTGAAACTGCACACTGTCTGAATGAAAACACACAAACTTATATGGGTATGTAGTTGAAAAACGTTTGACGAGATTCCCCAAAACTCTCTGCATGCAGCAAGATGAGATCAACTAAGTAGAATCTAATCTGCTTAAAGGAGAACTGAAGTGACTATGTTTGAAGTATGTTTATTTCCTTTTAAACAATACCAGTTGCCTGGTAGTCCTGCTGATCTCTTGGCTGAAGTAGAGTCTGAATAACACAACCTGAAACAAGAATGCAGCTAATATTGTCTGATCTGCAAGCTTGTTTGGGGTCTATGCCTAAAAGTATTAGAAGCAGAGGACTAGCAGGATGCCAGGGAACTGGCATTGTTATATCTCCCTTGCGGTATGAACATTTCCAGATTTTAGGGTCTTTTCAGCACGTTTCAGACCCAAATCAGGAAAAAATCAGCCTCACCTCACCTCTTTGTGCTCCAACACTGCAATTTTCCCTCTGTCCTCCAGGTGGCGCTGTAACCCTGTAGTGAGATAGCCAACCAGAGTGATTCAGAGTATCGGAGGAAAGGAAGGAGAACAGCTACCGACTTCTGGATCCCCCGGGAGGTGAGTAAAAACGCCCGCTGCGTAAGTCATGAGTAGTTTTGCTATGGAATTGCACTTAAATATTTCCAGTTCATTGTCAATCTGTTTTCACTAATGTTTGTGAATGTTATGATCATATTTCAGTTGTTTTACAAAAATCAATAAAAATTTTATTGAAACAAAAAAAAAACGTGCGCTGCGCAGTATACTCTGAATTGAGCTCCCGGCGCTAGTTCGCACTCAGGCTTACCGCCAGAGAGGCTAAAGAGAATCTGTAAGAAAAAAAGAGCCCCTGGGGGGTACTTACCTCAGAAGGAGGAAGCCTAAAAAGGGCTTCCCCCATCCTCCTCTGGCCCTCCATTCCAGCGCCATCAGCCACCCAGGGCCGGATTATCGACCAGGCAACAAAAGCAGTCGCTTGGGGCCCCATTCAGAGTAAAAGGGGCCCCATCAGCACATAAACCAGCCCTCGCCATCCTGTCAGCGGTGGCTGGATGTTATAATGGTTAAAGAGACTCTGAGCAGTGCAGTAACTATGGAAAGATGCATATCATTTTAAAGCTCTCTTTCTCCTCTTTCCAATGATATATACCTTTTAGTTTTCGCTATTTTCGCGATCGAAATCGCGGCCACAGGACGACTTTTCTCCAAAGTCGGCAGCTCGATTCAGCACAATGCAATGAAATATAAGGAACCCAGGGGGATATCATTACAAACATCATGCTGGTAGGTGTGAGGATGTAATTAATTAGTTGTGGGTATGCTTAAAGGCATACCCACAGGCACTGCTCGAAGTCCCTTTAAGGGCTCTGCCTCTGACACAGGAGACCAGGGTTCGAATCTCAGCTCTGCCTGTTCAGTAAGCCAGCACCTATTCAGTAGGAGACCTTAGGCAAGTCTCTCTAACACTGCTACTGCCTATAGGGCGCATCCTAGTGGCTGCAGCTCTGACGCTTTGAGTCCGCCAGGAGAAAAGCGCGATATAAATGTTATTTGTCTTGTCTTGTCTTGTCAAATGATGCCGTGCGCTGCTGATTGTCTTCAGAGCCAGGCTCTCCTCCTAGGTCCCCCTCCTGCTACTGTGCGCTCTGCCGCTGCCCACTCCGCCCCCCCTTCCCACAGAGAACCACAGCTGCAGCAAGAATGATAGCAGCAGATGGCAAACACTCACTCACCTATCCATGATCCAAGCGATAGAGATCCCGTCATCTGAAACCCATCTGTCTCTTCTACAGTGCAGCCGCTCGCTCTGAACTTCCTGATTCTCAGTTCAGACATGAAGTAGGAAGTAGTAATAGTAGTAGTAACAGAGCGGCAGCACTCTAGAGGAGACAGATGGGCTCCGCATGACGGGACCTCTATTGCTTGGATCGCAATAGGTGGATGTGAGCCATCTGGTGCTGTCATTCTCCCCTGCTGCGGCTGCCTTCTCTGCTGGACTATCGTATTCACTGGGATGGAGGCTGCATGGTGGCTGTCTAGTTTGGGAGGAAATCGGTTGTTCGGTGGTGGGGGTGGTTATGTAATTCTGTCTGGGGAACGGCTTCTGGTTTGGCAGTGTCCAGAGCTTTCTGCTATTGCCAGGCTGGAGATGCAGGGGGAAAGTGCTGCTGCTGTGATATCTGGCGCCCTCTTCACAGGGGTGCCCCAGCCCCTGAGTGCAAATGTCCCAGCCATTCATCTCTCACTCTGCAATTTGCCGCTGCTATTCCCTGCATTGTGCACCCACAGAGGAAAGCGGGCTGTTGCCCATAGCAACCAGTATCTCGGCTGCCCGGTGTGTGCGGCATGTTGCTGTGCAGCTGCATCTTCTGATTCTATTACAACATGATGGGGGGGAGGTCAAATCAGTTACTTTGCTTAGGGCCCCATTTAGCCTTAATCCGGCTCTGCAGCCACCGAAAATCTGCCAGGACTCCAGGATCATTACATTCCTGTGTGAGCCTCCCGCAGGCACAGTAGAGGCTTTCATTCAGGCTCAGGTAGAAATAGCCAAGCCTGATCAGATACTCTCTACTGTGCAGGCACAGGCATGTAACACGTGCGCACAGAAACTTTTGGACTGCATGGAAGATGTGTTGAGTGGTGCAGAGATGGAAGCATCTACCCTTCACTCTCCAGAGCAATATTGTGATTAGTGACATCACTTCATTCAGGCGAGGTATTGGTAACGCTATTCTATTCAAACACTGTATTTCGTTTATATCAGTGATTTCCGGATTTTGCAAAAATCCTAAGCTCCAATAATGGGGGCGCCAGTCATACCAGCACAGCATTCCCGGCTGACCTGTATCTGGGATTTTTTCACCCGCCAATCTGCAGACCTTCCTATGGCTCCCTGCTATGCCTTGCCATTCTATGGTCCTGCTGGCGTAATCATATAGCAATGACTGGGCACTGACTGGACAGCAGGCAATGTGCTGGCAATTAGAGTTGGGCCGAACCTCCGATTTTAGGTTCGCGAACCTGGTTCGCGAACTTTCGCGTAACGTTCGGTTCGCGTTAAAGTTCGCGAACCGCAATAGACTTCAATGGGGATGCGAACTTTGAAAAAAAAAATAATTATGCTGGCCACAAAAGTGATGGAAAAGATGTTTCAAGGGGTCTAACACCTGGATGGCGGAGTGGTATACATGCCAAAAGTCCCGGGGAAAAATCTGGATTTGACGCAAAGCAGCGTTTTAAGGGCAGAAATCACATTGAATGCTAAATGACAGGCCTAAAGTGCTTTCAAACATCTTGCATGTGTATACATCAATCAGGTAGTGTAATTAAGGTACTGCTTCACACTGACACACCAAACTCACCGTGTAACGCACCGCAAACAGCTGTTTGTGTAGTGACGGCCGTGCTGGACTGGTGCGCACCATGGCGAGAGTGCAGGTTTTGGTAGCTTTACAGCCCATATGGACGCCTGGCTGATGTAGCTGAATGACAGAACAGTGACTGTCCAGCTGATCAAATTTGGTCTGACCACAATGAGGCAACGACCTTATTATCGTGGGTGTGCCCCCCGAGACACTCATCTAGGCGCCGGTCATTGCTTCATTGTGATACGCAAGCCCCTTCACCACGGCAAGGTAATGATCATGAAGGGGAATGGGCACATGTACATGCCTTTTCTTTTGTTGTTGCAGCTGCCCGCAGTGCAGCCAGAAAAATTAGGCAGTCATGTTCACGCACCAGAAAAATTATTACAGCGGCCGCTGCTAGCAGCGGCCTAAAAAATTCAGCAATCCGCCTGGAGTCCCGGACCCTGTTGGTGGTGGCGGAGAAGGTAGTCAAGCGGTCTGCAGGCAGACATGCTGTGTGGAGGGACTGGGAGCGACTTAGTCTTCTTGGGGCAGGCCAGGCAGCCAGTCACACGGCGTGCAGGCAGAGATGCTGTGTGTGCGGGGACTGACTTAGTCTTGGGGCGGGCAGCAGCCCTCCGGGATCCATGCCTCATTCATTTTGATAAAGGTGAGGTACTTAACACTTTTGTGACTTAGGCGACTTCTCTTCTCTGTGACAATGCCTCCAGCTGCGCTGAAGGTCCTTTCTGACAGGACGCTTGCGGCAGGGCAGGAGAGAAGTTGGATGGCAAATTGGGACAGCTCTGGCCACAGGTCAAGCCTGCGCACCCAGTAGTTCAAGGGTTCCTCATCGCTGTTCACAGCAGTGTCTACATCCACACTTAAGGCCAGGTAGTCGGCTACCTGCCGTTCCAGGCGTTGGTGGAGGGTGGATCCGGAAGGGCTACGGCGAGGCGTTGGACTAAAGAACGTCCGCATGTCCGACATCACCATGAGATCGCTGGAGCGTCCTGTCTTTGACTGCATGGACACGGGAGGAGGATTAGTGGCAGTGGTACCTTGCTGGCGTTGTGCCGTCACATCACCCTTAAAGGCATTGTAAAGCATAGTTGACAGCTGGTTCTGCATGTGCTGCATCCTTTGCACCTTCCGGTGAGTTGGTAACAGGTCTGCCACTTTGTGCCTGTACCGAGGGTCTAGTAGTGTGGCCACCCAGTACAGGTCATTCCCCTTGAGGTTTTTTATACGGGGGTCCCTCAACAGGCAGGACAGCATAAAAGACGACATCTGCACAAAGTCGGATCCAGTACCCTCCATCTCCTCTTGCTCTTCCTCAGTGACGTCAGGTAAGTCAACCTCCTCCCCCCAGCCGCGAACAATACCACGGGAAGGTTGAGCAGCACAAGTGCCTTGCGATACCTGCTGAGGTTGTTCTCCTGCCGCTGTCCCCTCCTCCTCCTCCTCCTCCCCCAAAGAAACACCTTGCTCATCATCCTCTGAGTCTGACTCGTCTTCTGCACACGACTTCTCTTCTTCCTCCTCCTCCCCCCTCTGTGCTGCCGCAGGTGTTGAGGAAACAGCTGGGTCTGATGAAAATTGGTCCCATGCCTGTTCCTGCCGTAACGGTTCCTGGTCACGCTCATTCACAGCTTCATCCGCCACTCTACGCACAGCACGCTCCAAGAAGTAAGCGTAGGGAATTAAGTCGCTGATGGTGCCCTCACTGCGGCTCACCAGGTTGGTCACCTCCTCAAACGGCCGCATGAGCCTGCATGCATTTTCCATCAGTGTCCAGTTGTCGGGCCAGAACATCCCCATCTTCCCAGACTGTTTCATTCTACTGTAGTTGTAGAGGTAGTGGGTCACGGCTTTCTTCTGTTCTAGCAGGCGGGAGAACATGAGCAGGGTCGAGTTCCAGCGAGTCGTGCTATCGCAAATGAGGCGTCTCACCGGCATGTTGTTTTTGCGCTGAATTTCCGCAAAGCGTGCCATGGCTGTGTAAGACCGCCTCAAATGCCCACAGAACTTCCTGGCCTACTTCAGGACATTCGCTAAGCCAGGGTACTTTGCCACAAATCTTTGAACCACTAGATTCATGACATGTGCCATGCAGGGTATGTGTGTCAGCTTCCCCATATGCAAAGCGGCAAGCAGATTACTGCCGTTGTCGCACACCACGTTGCCTATCTCCATGTGGTGCGGGGTCAGCCACTCATCCACCTGTTTCTTAAGAGCAGCCAGGAGAGCTGCTCCAGTGTGACTCTCCGCTTTAAGACAAGACATGTCTAAGATGGCGTGACACCGTCTTACCTGGCATGCAGCATAGGCCCTGCGGAGCTGGGGCTGTGTAGCTGGAGAGGAGAACTGCCACTCAGCCAAGGAGGAGGAGGACAGCGAAGAGCATGTAGCAGGAGGAGAGGAGGTGGCAGAGGCCTGCCTGCAAGCCGTGGAGGTGTCACAATTTGGTCCGCTGCGCCCTGCTTGCCATCGTTCACCACCAGGTTCACCCAATGGGCTGTGTAGGTAATGTAGCGGCCCTGCCCGTGCTTGGCAGACCAGGCATCCGTGGTCAGGTGTACCCTTGACCCAACGCTCTTCGCAAGAGATGACACCACTTGCCTCTCAACTTCACGGTGCAGTTGGGGTATGGCCTTTCTCGAAAAATAAGTGCGGCCTGGCATCTTCCACTGCGGTGTTCCGATGGCCACAAATTTACGGAAGGCCTCAGAGTCCACCAGCCGGTATGGTAACAGCTGCCGAGCTAACAGTTCCGCCACGCCAGCTGTCAGACGCCGGGCAAGGGGGTGACTGGCCGAAATTGGCTTCTTCCGCTCAAACATTTCCTTCACGGACACCTGACTGCTGCTGTGGGCAGAGGAGCAGGAACCGCTCAAGGGCAGAGGTGGAGTGGAGGAGGGTGCCTGTGAAGGTGGAAGGGCGAAAGCGGCAGAAGCAGATAATGCACCTGATGGAGGAGGAAGAGGAGAAGGAGGGTGGCTTTGCTTTTGTGTGCTGCTGCTGCTTTTGCTCAGGTGGCCATCCCATTGCTGTTTGTGCCTTTTCTCCAGGTGCCTTCATAAGGCACTTGTCCCTACGTGAGTGTTGGCCTTTCCACGGCTCAATTTTTGTTGGCAGAGCGAACAGATGGCTTTGGTCTGATCTGAGGCACACACATTAAAAAATTTCCACACCGCTGAGCCACCCTGGGATGTGGGCACTATGGGGACCTCAGCAGCTGATGCTGAAGGGCAAGTTGGCTGGCTGTACATAGGTGGCGATACATGGTGCCGGTCTCTGCCACCAGCTGTTTCTGACGAAGAGCTGCCCCAGCTTCTTTCAGCAACTTCTCTCCTCCTACTACTCTCTGACTCCCCCTCTGAACTGTCCCCCTCTTCATCTCCTCTATTGGGAACATACAGAGGATCCCTATTACCGTCATCATCGTAGTCATCCTGCCCAGCTTCGCTTGCCTCAGACAAATCCAAACTTGCACCATCAGTAGGTCCTTCATCCTCCTGACACGTTACATCCATAGTGTTGCCGCGTAACTCAGACATATGAGCTGGTGAAAATTCATCTGGCTGTAACAACAATGGCTGTGCATCAGTGATTTCACCACTAAATAATTCTTGCGAAGTGTCAAATGCAGCGGAAGTGGTGCTAGTAGTAGCGCTGGTGGCTGAGCAAGATGAGGTGTTCTGTGTCGCTAAATACTCAACCACGTCCTGACAATCTTGGGAGGTGATGGGACGTGCCTTCTTCCGAGCACTGTACTGTGGGCCAGGTCCACACGAAATTACATTTACACGACCTCGCGCAGACCTGCCGGGTGGCCTTCCTCTGGCTCTGGCACTACCTCTTCCTCTACCTGTTTTGTCCATATCGGGTATGCACGGAGTGGTATATCACACTGCGTGCACTCACGTAGGTAGGTGGGTTCACTTAACTGCACAGGTATGCGCACTGATGCGGTGGGTTCACTGAACAGAACAGGTATACAGTGGTGGGTTCACAGAACAGGTATGCAGTGGCAGGTTCACTGAACACAACAGGTATGCAGTGGCGGGTTCACTGAACAGGTATACAGTGGCGGGTCCACTGAACAGAACAGGTATGCAGTGGCGGGTTCACTAAACAGAACAGGTATACAGTGGCGGGTTCACAGAACAGGTATGCAGTGGCAGGTTCACTGAACACAACAGGTATGCAGTGGCGGGTTCACTGAACAGGTATACAGTGGCGGGTCCACTGAACAGAACAGGTATGCAGTGGCGGGTTCACTAAACAGAACAGGTATACAGTGGCGGGTTCACTAAACAGAACAGGTATACAGTGGCGGGTTCACAGAGCAAGTATGCAGTGGCAGGTTCACTGAACACAACAGGTATGCAGTGGCGGGTTCACTAAACAGGTATACAGTGGCGGGTCCACTGAAAAGAACAGGTATGCAGTGGCGGGTTCACTAAACAGAACAGGTATACAGTGGCGGGTTCACAGAACAGGTATGCATTGGCAAGTTCACTGAACACAACAGGTATGCAGTGGCGGGATCACTGAACAGGTATACAGTGGCGGGTCCACTGAACAGAACAGGTATGCAGTGGCGGGTTCACTGAACAGGTATACAGTGGCGGGTCCACTGAACAGAACAGGTATGCAGTGGCGGGTTCACTAAACAGAACAGGTATACAGTGGCGGGTTCACTAAACAGAACAGGTATACAGTGGCGGGTTCACAGAACAGGTATGCAGTGGCAGGTTCACTGAACACAACAGGTATGCAGTGGCGGGTTCACTGAACAGGTATACAGTGGCGGGTCCACTGAACAGAACAGGTATGCAGTGGCGGGTTCACTGAACAGGTATACAGTGGCGGGTCCACTGAACAGAACAGGTATGCAGTGGCGGGTTCACTGAACAGGTATGCAGTGGTGGGTTCACAGAACAGGTATGCAGTGGTGGGTTCACAGCACAGGTATGCAGTGGTGGGTTCAATGAACAGGTATACAGTGGCGGGTCCACTGAACAGAACAGGTATGCAGTGGCAGGTTCACTGAACAGGTATGCAGTGGTGGGTTCACAGCACAGGTATGCAGTGGTGGGTTCACAGAACAGGTATGCAGTGGTGGGTTCACAGCACAGGTATGCAGTGGTGGGTTCAATGAACAGGTATACAGTGGCGGGTCCACTGAACAGAACAGGTATGCAGTGGCAGGTTCACTGAACAGGTATGCAGTGGTGGGTTCACAGCACAGGTATGCAGTGGTGGGTTCACAGAACAGGTATGCAGTGGTGGGTTCACAGCACAGGTATGCAGTGGTGGGTTCAATGAACAGGTATACAGTGGCGGGTCCACTGAACAGAACAGGTATGCAGTGGCAGGTTCACTGAACAGGTATGCAGTGGTGGGTTCACAGCACAGGTATGCAGTGGTGGGTTCACTGAACAGGTATGCAGTGGTGGGTTCACAGCACAGGTATGCAGTGGTCGGTTCACAGCACAGGTATGCAGTGGTGGGTTCACAGCACAGGTATGCAGTGGTGGGTTCACAGCACAGGTATGCAGTGGTGGGTTCACAGAAGCAGCCAGACAGGAACAAGTTAAGCCTAACTAATATTTCCCTGAGAGACAGTCTGCAGCAGCTCGCCCTACTCTCACTAACGCAGGCAGCACACGAGTGACCGTAATGGCCGCCGCTGCCTGCCTTATATAAGGGGGGGTGGGGCTCCAGGGGCTAGTGTAGCCTAATTGGCTACACTGGGCCTGCTGACTGTGATGTAGAGGGTCAAAGTTGACCCTCCATGTGCATTATGGGGCGAACCGAACTTCCGCAAAGGTTCGCCTGCGGGACGTGAACGCGAACCACTGAAGTTCGCATGGAACCGTTCGCAGGCGAACCGTTCGGCCCAACTCTACTGGCAATACAAGTAAGATCACTAAGCACTGCAATACACACCAATGCCATTACTCTATATTAGTGGGGGGCCCAGCAGTTGGTAGCACGTTTTAACAGGAAGGGTCCTTATGGACCTTTGGTGTGTGGAGCCCAGTGATGACTGCAATATCTGCAACCTGTACTCATCCCCTATTGTATGTAGTACACAGGTTAGCACAAAAAGCCAGATCATTTTCCTGTACGGTTTCCTGCTTTATTGAAGCCAAAGATGGATGTGACTGTCTCTACGCATTTTGTAAAGTATTTCAGATTAGGTCCTCACTATATAAATAATGGAAATAAGTAAAATAAATTGAGAAGCAAGGGTAAAGTTCACTTCACTTCAAGAAAAGCACATTCCAGCTGCTCTGTGCTGAATACCTCATGAGACTATGTATGGCAATGCAGCATTCATATTCTGCACCCTAGCAGAACTAGCAGTCTTCTCGCATGCTGTGTGACTTTACATGACATATAAGAAGATGTGATACCATAGAAGATGAGTGACAGTGGAGGCCAGTGAAAAGGAGAAACCAACACTGAAGGAGGAAATATCATGTCTGAATGGAGAAAGTGGGAATTTCATGGTGGCTGCATTATGTTATACTGTGGATGGTCCTCCTGGCCCTAGGGGTTATTTTTGGGTAGGACACCATCAAACTTGGGGTAGGGGCTACATGATATGTATTCACGCCCTTAATACTGTGGCTGACACTGTAGCATATACTTTCAATTGGCTGGCATGGTGGTGTAGTGTAGCGGATAGCACTCTGTCCTAGTAGCGTTGGGTCCCTAGTATGTATCTGGGCCTAAACACTATCTGCTTGGACTGTCACTTTGAATATTCTCTCTGTTTGTGTAGGTTTCCTCCCACATTCCAAAAACATACAGATGAGTTAAAGCAGGCTATCTCAACCAGGGTTCCCTGGAACCCAGGGTTTCTTGAGGACTCTGCAGGGATTTCTTGGCATTTTACCCCATCGTGGGGGAAGTATAATAGAGTACATTATAATAGGTGGTACTGTAACAAGAAGCACTAAATAGGGGGGTCAGGAGACAGTATGATGAGTGGCAGTGTAATAGGAGATAGTGAAATTAGCAGCCTAACCTCCTGAAAAATGTATGTAGGGGTTCCTCGAGACCAAAAAATTGCTTGCAGGGGTTCCTTGAGATCCAAAAGTGATTTACAGGGTTCCTCCCGGGTAAAAAGGTTGAGAAAGGCTGAGTTAAAGTAAACCTGTATGTTAGGTCAGTCCCGGATTTACCTCACAGGAGCCTATAGACACAGATATTCTGGCACCCTAGACTTTGCCCTCCATGAACCTACAAACCCCCCTTAACCGCTCCGCAAGTCCCAGCTGTCACTTCTCCCTTACTTCCCTTGCCCGACATAAGTAGCTACAGGTGCTCCTTAGTATTATGTATCCAGAAGTACCCTCAGTATTAAGCAGCTAGTGTTGACCCCTACTGAAGGAGGGAGGGGGGCGCTCGAGGAGGGGAGTGAGCCGCCTTTCTATCACCAGGCGCCTGTAGGCACGTGCCTACAGTGCCTTATGGTAAATCCGGCCCTGCATTACTTGCTTACGTCAGGAGTGGGAAGCCTCTGGATCCTCCAGAAACTTACCCCACCATCCCAGCACTGTAAAGAGGGTGTGTGTTATCTCAACGGATTCAACAGACTTCCTAGGGAGACAGGAAAAAGCACAGAGACACCAGGAACCCATTATGGTGTAGTATGTCAAGTGCTGATCATGTAGTCTTAAAGAGCAAAAGAATACTCACAAGTGTGAGTTGCATGACTAGCAATAACAGTATGAAGGCAGGTGAGGAAATCCCGTCCTCACTTGGGTTCTTTAACCTTCCTGGCGGTAACACCGAACGTAGTTCGGGGTAAGCCGCGCAGGAGGTTTTCTCCGGCCCTGCTCGGCCGATTTGCTTACTTTTTTTTTTTGCTGGATCAGCACACTGATCGCCGCCGCCCCGCGCCCGATCGCCCGCTGTCCGTCGCGGCGCGCGGGCCCCTCCCCCCCAGACCCCGTGCGCTGCCTGGCCAATCAGTGCCAGGCAGCGCCGAGGGGTGGATCGGGACTCCCAATGACGTCACGACGTCGGTGACGTCATCCCGCCCCGTCGCCATGGCGATGGGGAAGCCCTCCAGGAAATCTCGTTCTTTGAACGGGATTTCCTGATCGGAGATCGCCGAAGGTGATCGAAGCGGGCGGGGGGATGCCGCTGAGCAGCGGCTATCATGTAGCGAGCCCTGGGCTCGCTACATGATTTAAAAAAAAAAAAAACTGCTGCGCTGCCTCCTGGCGGAATTTTTCATACCGCCAGGAGGGTTAATCACCATATATATGGGTCGTGCTCCAGAAAAAAAGCAATAGTTCAGAAATTGAACACTAAACTAACCCCCCAAAGCAGCTGGAGGGCTGTGACACAACAACTGGGAGGGAGAAGGCGTCCCAAAAAATAGGTGGTGGTGGATGAACGGTATATCTATCTAATGTGACTAAAAATAGCAAAAAATATAAATAATAAAAATGGCTTACCGCTGTTACGGAAATAAATCAACAGTGAAACAGTTGTTCCAAATTGTATAATACATTATGATATTTATTAATTGCTTAAGCAAATGGAAGCTACCACAGAGTGACACATGGTGGTGACACTCTCAGGTGACATCGGTAACTTCTCTTTTTCCAAGACAAATGATGAGGTTTATATACTGTTTAAGCCTGCATTACACCAATGGTACAGTAACAGAAAATCTGGAAAAACAAGAGTAATGGCTTGGGAACTTTTACCAACAATTCCAGCTTATATGAACTTAACAAAAGGAGTTTTGGTTCACATCGTAAATCAATTAATACATTAATAGTGAGTTTCAATCACATCCTTCAAACTGGAAAAGCGATACTGAGATGATTGCAGTGGGAGCTGTGTACGTGTGTTCTCAAAGAGGGTCCCAGGCTGTCCTTCTGCATTCCAGTGACTTGCAGTTTCACATGCAATTAGGTTTTTTATCCACATTATATAAGAATATAGAAATCATAGGACATAATGCTAACCTCATAGTGCAACATGGTCTTATAACAGTATAATTCCTCAACATTCTCACCCTTTTGATAATACATTATCATACATATTTCAGTCTATTTTTATTTGTTCCTAAATAACTGACCCTATCCAGACCAGGGAATGGCCCCTTGAGCAGCCCTTACTTCGCAGAGTATGCAGATAAGCTGCATAGACTGCGGGATGAAAATCATCCATTAGAGGCTGGTTAATAGTTACCATTCCTAACATTCACACATTGGTTGGGAGGGTATAGAGAAGAGGAAAAAAGCAACATACATTCTTCTAACTATCTAAAAAATTATTCTGATAACTACAGCTTTCCACAGATGCACCACAACATAAAAACAGCTCCTGAAGTGATGTCAGATGAGGTCACAATGGGCCTTGGCTCTGTAGAGTGGTACATCTGCGGAACTTCCAGAAGAAATTGTATTTCTGCTGGTCAGCCTTTGGCTGTAGTATCACCAAATATGATTCCTCAGTGCAACTGCTTCCATATTCCTTCTGTGAATGGAAATACAACACATCAGTATTTTCAAATTACCACAACTATGGACTTTTGCAATTCAGAGAGCATTTGGTTAAACCACACGGCAATAGATGCCATCTAGGAGAAAGGATTCTACCTCTCCTTGAATATGTCTCTGGCCTTCTGCTATAATTCCTTTACTTTGTTTAGGTGCACTGTGGTTTGGTCATTTGAGATCTTGATCCAGGTGCAGCACTCCTTTTCCTATTATTGCACAAGTCCCCCCTCAGTCACTAACAGGTAAGTCAGGGCCATTTGGGTATGGAGGGTTACCTTGTGAACCTGAACTAATTATTTGTTGGTAGCAGGTATGGAGATTTAAATTCGTAATATCAGCTTTAATATTTATTTGCTGGTCCTATCCCCCACCTTGTCCATTGCAAGGAAATATAACAAGCACTACCTCATTATCTTAAACTAGTTACTGTAGGGGTCCTCCTATAATGATAATAAAAAATAATAATAATAATTTCAGTGCTGGCTGGTGGCAGGCCTGACCCATCCTGTGGAAGAAATTTAACCAGGCTTCTAAGGAACCCAATTATTGGTTCTGCAACCTGTATAAATTGCAGGTCTTGCTTTAGCACCTTATGTACTTTTACATCATGATATCACAGCCAGCAATGAAACCATACCATATTTTTAACCATTTTTTTTATACCATTTGTCGCTCTTTAATTAAGTTATTAACTCATTAATTCTTATGGTTTATTTAATAGTACTGAGCCATTTGCATTGACAGGAACTTCCCACTTCATGGCCACAGCAGGAGTAACCAAAACATATTTTTTTATTCTCTGTTGGACAATTATTTTGCAGTAACAGCATTTTCCTTACCTAGGCAGCCATACTCAACTCCATCATATGTAGTGCACCAGCTCCTGACCTCTTATACACGTATTGAGGTAGCCTCTTCTGCAGTATAGCAGATTTGATGTTGACACATACAGTAGGTGGGTTACAACCAAAAGTTATCTCATGCCTAATTAAGGGACTTTGACATTCCCCCAGCAGCTTTCGCCCCAAGGGTATGCCTAGTTTCACCTAAGGCTCTCCGCTTTCTGCTACTTACAGCAGCCACATGTATATGCCTTTTAAGGGTTATTTATTACATTAGTGCAGCTGGAAGGTGAATGCCTGTAAGAGATAAGAAGGCTGCCATCTTGTTGCCCTAGCCAATACTGCTTCACCATTGTCCACAGAGAGCCAAGGGGAACAAGCAATACTTTAATACACCCATGGTGGTCATCTCAAAGATTTTCTGTCAATACAAATAAACCGTCTTCTATCAATATGCAAAATGTGATACGCATACAGCTTTTGCCATATGGTTAAAAGTCACAATTTAAAGTTACTAGGGACACTTGAAATTACTTTAACATAACACTCCTAGAAGCTATTCTTATTTAAGGTGCTTTTAAATCATAGTGTGGGATTAATATATACACTCTGACTGTCTTGGGAACAGTGGCTGGATGGTGTACTGGTTAAGGGCCCTGCCTCTGACATGGGAGACCTGGGTTCGAATCTCGGCTCTGCCTGTTCAGTAAGCCAGTAATTCAGTAAGGAGTTCATTGGACAAGACTCCCTAACACTGCTACTGCCTACTGAGTGCGCTCTAGTGGCTGCCTCGCAAGCGCTTTGAGTCCGACAGGAGAAAGGGGCTATACAAATACTGCCATTATTATTATTATTATTGGCTACTACTAAGAAGAGCCAGCTAAGCTAAAGCTACTTTAGCTATAGAAAAACATTAAAAAAGTTTTTTTTTTAAAAAATCATGTCTGCTCTGTTATTGCAGTCCATCTCAAACATTAATTATGGGATGGAATTCAACAGTCCAGGAAACCAATGATATTTTTAACTATATTTTTAACTTGATAGATCACAAAAGAGTTACAACATTGTTTCTTGTCAAAACTAAGATATGCCTAACATCTTAGTCACACCTCTGTCTGTTCTCTTATGGTTGAGTATAAATACTCTTACCAATTTGTTACCTATCTGTATGATCTGATAATGTAAAAAAGGCAGGACATATGGTTGACTGTCTCAGCCATTCTAAGTAGAGATACTGAAACCGATTATATTGCATCTCCATCCAGTCACCGGCCGAGGACAGTGCAATCATATCCCTGCAAAATGAGTTATCAGTAACATACAGATTTAAAAAGTATGTATTATCATCAATAACAGTTGCAACATTTAATGCTGGATAATTATGTGCTATCCTAACGGAGCTTAGAATTTATAACATAATGTGGCAGTTTCTGGTGCTCCATGTAAAGATCATAACTTTTATATGTTACCGGTTACCATCAGATTTCCGTTATCCTAAGCAGAGTCCAATATCTGAACATTTTCTCGCAGTGCAGCAACAAGGTTTCATCTGGAACATTGTGGGAGGGTCAACCTCTGTATCTGCTGGAGCTAACAAAGGACTCAGAAAGAGAGATTTTAGTAGTTGCAACGTATTTAAACTAGACAAAGTTACGGTATACACTTCACTTTACTTTGGAGGATACAAAGTTGAAACTTGTTTAATTCAAATCCACCTCCCTTTGGAAACATGAGATGGAAGATGACAGCTATTGCCGGAACAGTATTGGGAGAGCACAGGGCCTACCATCCTCATGTTTCCAAACAACATTCTCTAGTCTGCAATAGTTTTCTTTCTGAATTTTTTAAGTGTTTGATATATGCCGGTTATGATGTCAAGAGAGTTTGAGCTTTGTTCACCCTTTTCATTCTCTATAGGAGAATGAGTGTGACTCTCTTGGCTGCTTATTTACATTAGAATCCAAGTTTATAACTGCCCTTCAGACATAACAAAAATAACACATCCACCAACTTCACCACAGTGAACTAGGAGGCATCTAGAGGGATTTCTCCTACAATAGTGTGAGGGTTTGGAATGGTTGAAGCATTTTCCTGCATTATTTTATATACAACCTGCAATTATAACATTTGACACTGCTATGGTTATTTTACCTCTTCCTCTGGGTGGCCTTTCCTGTTGCTTGTCACTTACTATTATAACCTTCTGAACCTTCCCGGCCTTCACCTTCTCTTCCTTTCTATGGATAGAGCTGGCAGACACTAAAGTGACAGTCAGCATCTTTCCCATTCCCTTATCATCAAAACTTCCCCCTACTTTCACAACTACTTGCCTAAACCTTTCACAATAATCCTCCACTGTTCTTTTCATTCCTGATGTTTGTTACCCTTACCAAGGATTGTGGGGAAAAAATCTCCTCAATCCCATCCTTGATTTGGATAATAGACTAAAGGCATTTCAATGAGATTTCTGAATCTCAGGAGTTTCTATTGGTAATGTACTTTTTCTACACATAGCACCTGTGTCAGCAGGTCACACATAAGTTCTGCATCTTTTACATTTTCTAGGAAGTAAGTCAGGTTTTATACTTAAAGAAAATGCAAAGAATTGTGGAAAACTTCATAAGCCTGATGTAAACTGCAATCTAAAATTTGTGTATGTTTATTGCCTTCTCTTCTGCCAATGCCTTTGCCTTGGTCGGGGCAAATAATTCTGCTCTAGGTGAGCAGAACATGTGCCAGGAACAAGGGATTCATATAAAGCAGAGGTGTCATGTGCTATGGCAAAGCCAACAGCAAACCCTCCTTCTTGTTTTGTGCTGTCTCAACCCATCTGCTTAGAGGGTTATGGCAGCATTTAGACAAATGCCCATTTCAGAATAGGACTGGGGGATGCATAGAAGTGTTCTATCACCATCTCCCAATCATGCTGTGGGCCCTGGTAATTATTACATGAGCAGAAGAGATGCTGAAATTCCCACCTTTGCTTAAAAAGTACCTTGGCTTATTTCAATGATACACCAGTTATTTTTGCACATCTTCCACATTAAAATGCATTTCTTTTACCTCTATTTTGCTTGTAAGCTTGATCATCATATCTTCCTGCCTTCATGGCTAGCTATACCTAGCACATTGCTCTACAACTCTAGACACTCAAAATTTGCTTCACAATGTATGTGCTGTCAGATATAACAAAGCCAACAGATTTAAAATAGTTGGTAAATCCCTTAATAGTCAATGGGATTTGCATACAATATTACTTCTGTACACCACATCTTATAAAAAAAATACTAGATGTTACTAGGGAAATAATACTACTAATAATATATATCACATCTCTTAAGATTGGTGTTAATATAGAACACTGATTTCTGATTTCTCTCTTATTCTAAGTAACAGAACAAGCACAACAGCTTGTGAAATCAGAAACAGGGCACACAACTCTTCTTGCTTGACAGACAGGTTAGTAGCCTGAGAGTGTTTTGAATGGAGAATGGCACAGCTCACTTAATACATTTCTTCCCAGTATGTGACATGGGACAGAAGTACTAGATAAAAGTTTAGTGTGTGTGTTTGGATGGCCAGTCCAATCACCCAGACTTACGAGTTTTCATTCACAATAGTGAAGGGAATTCTACTTATAAACCAACTCCATTCAACACAGCCTCAATCAGTATAAAGTAAGACATAATGAGATTATTACTAGCATTCACATAGTTTCTGTACTTTTTCTATTATTCTTATGATGGGAACACAATTGGTTTTCATAGGATGGTACAATTTTTTTACATTATACTGTTCTGCCATTGACATTTTTACCATACAGTTTCTAATAATTCATCATATATAGATTTCTCCTCTGATGTAGGTTATCTGTTCTTGCTTATTTATCTACTGCTGTTTGTGACCTGGTCTACTGAGAAGATACATTGGGCTGTCTTATTTTTGTTAGATTTTATTACCCACATGCTCCATGCTACCCTTTCATTTGATTTTGTAATTTTCATCTTTTGGATACTCTCTTCCAGTCCCTTAGTCATCTCATGCCACTTTTGGCAGCAATTCGCTGAACCCACCCACCATACCTCTGGGTCATCTCCTCTTGTGGGGTCGGAGGAGGCTTTGGACGCGTCCCTATACTCTCATCTGGTGTACGGCCAGATGTGCCATGTCTGTTTCCCATAGCTAACCTATAGCTATGGTAGAAGGAATAAATCCTTCAATACACGGCTCTACACTCTCGGGGGTGGCTGTCAGGGTAGGCCCACACTATTGTTGAGTATCCCCAATAACAAAGTCAACTGTTAAGCAGCACAGAGGAAATTCCCAAAGAACAAATCATTCTGTCTCTAAATCTAACCACATACAACTTAATGCAGTTTCATTATTTTTACATAAGCTAGAGAGACAGAGCTTGCAGCAGCTGCAGGACACCCTTCAGAGGAACTTCCAGGTTATCCTTTCACGTGCAGGCTAATGTTAACAGACAGGCTAGTGAAATTTACATATGCAGTTTTAACGTCACAGATGTTAGTACATTAAACAAATAGCAACTGTTTCAGGTTCTTCAGGAACCGTACTCACGACTATGAACAGAGGGTCAGGGATTAGAGGAAGGGAGAAACCAGTAAGATAAAAGCTCTTACCTTATTTTTATGGCGCCTGTGGTTCTCCCTTTCTCGCCTCCTGTCCTGGTTCCGTTCCAGTCGTTTTCGGTTCCCGGGTTTGCGGCACCAAATACTGTTACGGAAATAAATCAACAGTGAAACAGTTGTTCCAAATTGTATAATACATTATGATATTTATTAATTGCTTAAGCAAATGGAAGCTACCACAGAGTGACACATGGTGGTGACACTCTCAGGTGACATCGGTAACTTCTCTTTTTCCAAGACAAATGATGAGGTTTATATACTGTTTAAGCCTGCATTACACCAATGGTACAGTAACAGAAAATCTGGAAAAACAAGAGTAATGGCTTGGGAACTTTTACCAACAATTCCAGCTTATATGAACTTAACAAAAGGAGTTTTGGTTCACATCGTAAATCAATTAATACATTAATAGTGAGTTTCAATCACATCCTTCAAACTGGAAAAGCGATACTGAGATGATTGCAGTGGGAGCTGTGTACGTGTGTTCTCAAAGAGGGTCCCAGGCTGTCCTTCTGCATTCCAGTGACTTGCAGTTTCACATGCAATTAGGTTTTTTATCCACATTATATAAGAATATAGAAATCATAGGACATAATGCTAACCTCATAGTGCAACATGGTCTTATAACAGTATAATTCCTCAACACCGCAAACGAAGGGGCAAAGCCAATTTCAAACAAAAGTTTATTATTCATCAGACACTTCGCGAACACAGTCCGCTTCCTCAGATCAAATACAAAGCAGTGTCTTTGTACTGTAGACAGTAGACAAGACAAGACAAATAACATTTATATCGCACTTTTCTCCTGGCGGACTCAAAGCTCTAGAGCTGCAACCACTAGGACGCACTCTATAGGCAGTAGCAGAGTTAGGGAAACTTGCCCAAGGTCTCCTACTGAATAGGTGCTTTTCCGCGAAATCATTGATAGAGTTTGATGAATAAATTGGCTTTTCCCCTTCCTTTGAGGTAAGCCATTTTTATTATTTATATTTTTTGCTATTTTTAGTCACATAATATAGATATACCGTTCATCCACCACCACCTATTTTTTGGGGCGCCTTCTCTCTCCCAGTTGTTATCCCAGCACTGTGTTCACCCGAAGCTTGTGGCAGTGCTCCCATATGAGAATGAGCACGCTGCACTGCGCCTGCACTGAAGTACAGACCCACTGGGACTTAGGTAGAAAAAGCATGCACAGATAACTCTATCCTGCGTAATACCACGGACTTGCTTGGGCTTCTGATCGGTTCTGTGTTACTGCGCATGGGCAAGTCATCGACAAGGGCTTGTCGACGGTTTTCTGGATGACACAGTGCTGGAATGGGAAAGTGGAGGACCAGATGCTTCCCTCTTAGGGCCCATTTGGGGCACATTTTTCCCTTACAGCCAGGTATACTTTAATTGGTTTCACCCCAAACTGGCCTTAGACTTTGATGGAGACATGACTAAGGTGGGTTGTAGAGCCCCTCTGAAGGACAGTTAGTGACAAGACTATACATGTTGTTGTGCTATGGAAAATGGAAGCACTGTATAAATAAAACTTTTAATAAATATATTAGCAAGAGATTTTAACAGTTAACTTTAAAAAATGAATTACAAAATTATGACCTAGAACTTATTTCTAGTATAATAAAGCCAGCCATTGCTGAAATATTATTTTAACGTTTTTATGGAAAAAAAAACGTGTGACCTTGAGTATAGGCCTTCTATTCTGTAAGTCCATGGCTGCTCTACACATTCTTATCTGCCATAGGACACAGTAGCACAGTGCCCTCTAATGGCATGTTGGAGAAATGGCATTCCGTAACAGAAGCACTGTGTAAGTTCCAAGCAGCAGATTAGAACTGAAGTCCCTCTTTGGAAAAAGATTTTTAAAAAGTCTCCTACAGTAATGTATCCAATTTTATTAAGATACATTTTTCACTGCCAAAAAATGACATCAGTCTTTTCCAATGTATATATTTTGCTGAATGACTAAAACAGATTTGTTTGCAGGAAAACTCCCTAATTTCTTTTGGCTTGAGATGGTGAAAAAGCAACAGATGAGTCCTGCATTTTATTGCAGCAAGACAGTAAATAGGGGGCTCAAATATTTGCGAGTTCCCTTGAATTATATTGGTATTTCCTGAATGTGCCAAAATTCCTGACCAAGGGAATTTTAGGTTTTTTTTGTTCACAGTTGGTAAATGCTCCTTTGTTAATCATGTCAGTCTAGCGTTTTGTAATCAGAGCTGCGATCTACCCCTTTCACCAGCAGCACATATATGGGCTGACCTCTGCGTACAGCTCCTCATTCCTGGTAAAGGGAATCTGTCACTAAGCGAATACCTGCAAGCCTCAGACGCTGCTTGCCATTCTTTGGCTCCCGGATCGCATGCTAATTTTCCCAGACAGTGAAGTTGAACTTACTAATCTTTATTGAAAATGACATAATTCTCTAAGAATCAGCATAGAGCATAGCTGGGCACATGTGTATTTATTTTGGTGACTGGATAGTGTACCGGTTAAGGGCTCTGCTTCTGACACAGTGACAGGAGACCACGGTTCGAATCTCGGCTCTGCCAGTTCAGTAACTCCGCACCTATTCAGTGGGAGACCTCCCTAAAACTTCTACTGCCTACAGAGCGCATCCTAGTGGCTGCAGCTCTGGTGCTTTGAGTCCGCCAGGAGAAAGACAGTTATTTGTCTTGTCTTATTTTTCCTGCCAATGCGATCAGTTCAGTTGTAACTGCCAGACCTCGGTTCCCTTCAATGTATCAGATAGATAGATAGATAGATAGATAGATAGATAGATAGAATCCATTGATTGAAAGGCGTGGGCCCCTCCTATCTGAGTTCCACGCCACTCCCTATTTTAACACCTCAACCTCCCCCCGCCCCCTTTCATTAGCCTCAGGGTTGCCACCTCACCCTTTTAAATACCGGCACATCTAAGTTATACAGGTTCTGGGGCTACACATAATCAGTGCCTAAACTGCATCTAACTAGCCACCAGGCATTTATAATTCATATATGCCAGTATTTAAAGGGTGCCCTAATTAGCCCCCTAGCAAGTGCAGCCAAGGGCCACAAGAAGTGTGGCCATTGTAATCCCATCTCCCTCCCCCAACAAGTGTGGCAACCATCAACCTCCCCATAGCAATTGCTGCCACAATTTTCTGCCATGGGTAGTGTTTCCAACCTAATATCGACCCCCACCCCAACCCAACATAGCAACTGTAATTGCAGCACTAACATCTGTGGGCAGTATAACTACCCTCCTCAACCCCCTCCCCCATTAAAAACAAATGTAGTTAGCGTAACAATCCCCTATAACATGTGGGAAAAGTATAAGGCCTTTCTCTTCCTCCATTGCAAGTGTGGGCATTCCAACAACCCCCGTCCCTCCCGCATAGTGAAGTGTGGTCAATAGGGATGGTCAGTGTGATGATAATTACACTAAGTGATGCAGGATTATGCAACAAAAATGATGCAAATGTATGCAGCTTCAAAATGAACCATTTGAGTTCCACCTAGATTTAACTGGTCCTTTGTCAAGCTGCATACATTTGCAAATAAAATGTTCATAACCCTGCATATACTATTTGCTTCTCAATGGCATCTCTCCCTCCCTTTAGTATGTCTGGCCAGCACAAAAGGTAAATTGTACTTGCCTCTTCATGCCTTACTACTCTCTCAACTGACACTGCTCTCATTGACAAGTTGTCACCATATCAGACCATGTGATTCTGGTGACAGGGACTATTGGGCTACTACTGAAAACCACCTCTTATCCTCTAATAAACTCCTAATTTCATTTTATTGCATTGCCTTAATGGCCTTCACCCTGCAACCTTCATATTTACTTCCGTGTTTGATTCCACCACCCAACCTCCAATCCCCTGTGTTACTATGGGACACATGCATAATTGGACATTTCAAGCTGCATAAATTAGCTTTAAAAAAAAAAAAAAGGATAATTCTGGATCAACTCAGGGTTATTAAAGGACCACTATCACGAAATTGTAAAATTTAAAATGCAAGTAAACACATTCAAATAAGAAGTACATTTCTTCCAAAGTAAAACGAGCCATAAATTACTTTTCTCCTATGTTGCTGTCACTTACTAAGTAGGTAGTAAAAATCTGACAGAACCAACAGGTTTTGGAGCAGCCCATCTCCTCATGGGGGTTTCTTAGGGCTTTCTTTATTTTCAAAAGCACTTAGCGAATTGCACTTGCTCCAACTGCCCAAAAAGTGTGAAACGATCAGGAAGGCTGGCCAGCATCTTTGAGTAAATCCTTTTGAGGGAGTGTCTTTATAAAGAATAAAGGCTATGCTGAGAATACCCTATGAAGAGATGAACTAGCCCAAAACCTGTTGGTTCTGTTAGATTTCTACTACCTACTGTAAGTAACAGCAACATAGGAGAAAAGTAATTTATGGCTCATTTTACTCTGGAAAAAATGTACCGTACTTCTTATTTGAATGTGTTTTACGATTTTCGCAATAGTGGTCCTTTAAGCATCTGATTGATACTTCCTACATGCGCACAAATGTTTTCTAATGTGCTCTTTAAATAGAGAAAATGTATTTGATATGATTATAATATGATTATAAACATTTGATGCAGAAGTGTTTGGTTTGTTTGGAAGGGGAGGGGGGGGGGGGGGTTCTGCAGTTTAGTGTTATTAAAATGTTGTTTGTTTGTTTTTTTCCATTTTATTGCACAGCCCAGGGGCGTAACTAGAGGGGAGCAGCCCCTACGATTGCAAAGGGGCCCAGAGCTGTAAGGGGGCCCCAACTACTACTTCACTCCCTCTGATAAAGGGGCCCATCCTTCAGATCAGGTATTTTTGTGGCTACACTTGTTATGGGTGTGCATGTGTAGGGAACTGGCTCATGGACAGAAAACAAAGAGTTGTGGTCAATGGATCATATTCAAAATGGGTGACTGTTAGCAGTGGGGTCCCACAGGGGTCAGTACTGGGTCCAGTGCTCTTCAATGTATTTATTAATGACCTAGTAGATGCAGTAGAAAGCAATGTTGCTATTTTTGCAGATGATACAAAATTGTGCAGAATCATCAACTCTCAGGAAGACAGTGACATTTTGCAACAGGATCTGGATAGGATGGCTATATGGGCACATAAATGCCAGATGAAATTTAATGTTGAAAAATGCATTTTGGTAATACCAATGGTCTAGCACCATACAAAATAAGCGGGATACAGATGGGGACATCAAACTTGGAGAAGGACTTAGGAGTACTCATCGACAACAAGTTAAATAATAGTATTCAATGCCAAGCCACTGCAGCTAAAGCAAAGAAAAAAATTAGAGATGCATTAAAAGGGAAATAAAAACTCAGGATGCTAGCATAATATTGCCCCTGTTTAACTCTCTAGTAATGCCGCATCTGGAATATGGAAAGATATTGCAGTTTTAGAGCAGGTGCTAAGACCAGCAACAAAACTGATAAGAGGGATAGAAGGTCTCACTTACCAAGAAAGGTTATATAAACTGGGCTTATTAAGCTTGGAGAAAAGACGCCTTAGAGGAGACCTAATTAACATGTATAAATACATCAGTGGGCAATATAAAAGCTTGGCAGGTGACCTTTTTGTCCTTAGGCTTTTACAAAGGACTATGGGACATGATCTGCACATGGAGGAAAAACATTTTAGCCATTTACAGTATTTAGGAAAGGGTTCTTTATCGTAAGAGTGATTAGAATATGGAAGGTATTGCCACAGGAAGTAGTTATGGCAAATTCTATATCTGCGTTTAAGGGGGCTTAGATGCTTTCCTTTCGTTGAAAGACATCAATGGCTATAATTACAAGCTAATGCTTGGTGGTGTTGATCCAGGGATTTATCTGATTGCCATCTGAAGTCGGGAAGGATTTTTTTCCCCTTTTGGGGTTAATTGGACCATGGCTTGTAAGAGTTTTCTCCTTCCTCTGGATCACCAGGGATATGTGAGGGTGCAGGCTGGTGTTGTACTTTATTTTCAGGTTGAACTTATGAAGTCCACACTTGTTTTATGACCTTGTAAGATGGCCCACAGGCTTTGAGGGTCACCAAGGGTGGGCAAGGGAAAGGGTATGAACACTGGGGGGCCCGTCAAAGTTTTGCTGGGGGGGGGGGGCATGATTTGTAGTTATGCGCCTGGCACAGCCAACTAAAAATTACCAAACCTGACAATACATTCATGCTGCTCTACTTTTCAATCATGTCAGCAGTACTATACTCTGTTTGGAGTAATGTCATCAGACTGTCCAAGATCTTCAAAAGAAAGAAAAAAACTGCATGTTTCCCTTTCCAACCCCTTTGTGCCCTGTACAGGCTGATACAACCCATGGATAGCAGAGCCCATTGGTGTGCAGGCTCTGCCCTTTTAACAGTAACAAACCACTTTGTACATAACATTGTGGGGGCAATCTGAAAGAGGGGGATAACAAAGCTTCCCACCTGTAAGCTGCCCTTATTCAATGTTAAGGAGTAAGGACAAAGAGGTACATGTTGTGGGGTAGTTATTATCTTAGACATGTGGGGAAAGCAGATCAACGACTGGGACCGGGAGAACAGCAAAGGACCTACAAGCAGGGCCGGAGCTACCATAGGAAAAACTGGGCGATTGCCCCAGGGCCCCAGAGCCTTTAGGGGTCCCCAATGTGACCCTCCCCATCTTAACTGTTGCTCCCCAGGGACTCTGCAGAGTCTGTTAATTTGGGAGTTGATTGGGGGAGGGTCAGTAGCCAGCTCAGGGGCCCAGGAGGGAAATTTGGCTGCAACAAAGGGCCTCTAATGATGCTTTTTGGTCGGGGAGTGTCTGTTGGGGGCCCCCAGGCTAATTTTGCCCTAGGGCCCAATTGTTACTTGAACCGGTCCTGCCTACAAGACTATAGAGGGCTGGATGAAGCTCCATGTAAGTAAAGGCAAACTGTTAATTACGACCCGGGTATCCTTATTACCTGAATCAAATTTTGTTGGTTTGATTTCAGCAGATCTACTCTCTAACACAGGGCCATATCTCTCTCCTACAATTAGGCAAAGAATATTATAACCAAAAGCTTCCTTGATGTTTGTAGTGTGCAATTAGTTTAGATATATTTATTCAAAGAAGAGGTAGGTCCTGAAAACATTGTGTAATGACCAAAATGCAATGCATTTTTTGCTCACTACTGATCATAGACTGTTGTGAGGAACCTTGCTAGGTTAACTTAAGTCAGAAGCTTCAGGACTCTGAAATTGAGAGCCACCTGTTGACAGTACGACTTTTACTCAGCTGAGTCAAAGGTCAAACCCAGGAATCAGTCAGAGATGGACTACAATAACAGACACAAAGATAACATGGCAAAGATGGAATGTAGCCACAGTTCCAGGAATAGGTTTTTAAGTTATGTATCCTCTTCTGCTTATATCAGATCCATTTCCGTAGACTCAGCTGCTGCCCCACCACCTTACCAGACAAAGGGGCATGCCAGGTTCTGGAAGGCAGCAAGGACTGAAGAAATATTCAAAGCTTAAATGGGGACAGCAAACGGGACTAGAAAATTAAGTGATAAAATTTATAAAGAAATAACAGTAATTGTTCACTACCAAGTAAGCTGTAGTCTTCTTTGGCTGAAGTTAAGTTAATGCTTTCAATTTCCGTCGGCTGAAATGGCTGCCCTGATCATTTCGACTACTCTATACCTGTCAGTATGAGCACCTTATCTGGGTATAACAAAAAAGTCTCCTCCCTTTCACAAAGCACTATCTCCACAGCTGGTGGGTACATGAGCTCTCCAGACACCCCCTTTGCTAGGAACTTGATCTTTCATCGTTATTGTTCTGATACCAAAATGTTCAGCTAAGAACCCTTGACCCGGTGAAAGAGTATAGGAGTATAAGGGTTCTTACCTATTTGCCAGAGATGTAAAAATCAATCTATAATCCACACAGGGAATTCTAAAATGTAAATATCTCCTATGTTGACTGAAACAACACTGTCTATAGCATCCGTGATCTTAGAGCACTTCCACTCAACTAATGTAATTCCTCCAGCCAAATCTATAAACACACTTGGGTCTCGATTCATAAACAGCAGTGCAATAACAAAAATCTTGTCGGGAAAATACCGCACTCGGTATTTTCCCGGTCTGTGTGCTAATTCATAAAGATTTCCCCAGCTGCCCTTGGAGGTCGGTAAATTACCGCAGCCCATTGAGCGGTAGAGTAGAGCAGTGTCCAGATTCCCTCTTTGCCTTGCAGAAATTAATCACACAGACGGCTCTCTCTGGCTCTCCCACTGATGACTCAGACAGATGAGTCACACAGTCTTTCCCTGCCTGCAGAAATTACTCACACAGCCGACTCTTTCCACTGATGACTCAGACAGATGAGTCACACAGTCTTTCCCTGCCTGCTGAAATGATTCACACAGACGTCTCTCCGGCTCTCTCCACAGATGAATCAAACAGACTTTCGGATCTCTGCACTTTGCATTAATCAGAGCTGTCAGAGCTGTCGGTAACTTGTTAAGACCTCACCAGAGGTGTCGGTAACTACCGCCAGGCTTACCGCATGTTGAAGGCTTTATGAATTGACATTTGCTGACAATTTACTGACATGTGTTGTCGGTAACTGCAGCCAAGTCAGTAATTTAGCTCCCTCGTCGGTAATGTCAGCTTTTCATGCGGTAACAGCCTTTATGAATTGACATTTTGCTAAGTGGTCGGTAAAGTCTGCTGTTTTCAGCATTACCGCATGAGGTAATGCTTTATGAATCGAGGCCTTGGTGTTTTGTAGAGAGGGCAGAAGAGTCTTTGTGACTTGCACCCAGAAGACCAAACTAAGCAAGTTCAAGATTCTGCCTTGCAGTAATTCAGTTAGTGGCAGCAGATGATAGTGCGGACTGTTATCACACCAGCTCACATGAAAGATACATTTCATGCTAGTAATAATGGATCAGACAGGGGTGTAACTATAAATCATGGGGACCCCCAGCAAAACTTTGATGGGGTCCCCCAATGTTAACACCTTTTCCCTTGCCTATACCTTGTGCCCCCATAGCCTGGTGTCTCATCTTGCAAGGGTCATAAAACACGTGTGGACATCATAATCTTCAGGCTAGGTTCACAGTGGGACATTGCGTTGTGATGCAACGTTAATGTTGCAGCGTAACATCACAACGCAACGCTACAAAAAAGTGGTAACACATATTAACACTGCGTTACCGTTGCATTAAGTAGGTACAGTAAAGCATACAGTCAATGAAAAGTATTTTTCTGTACCTGGTTACGTGTGCATTTAGAGGAACTGCAGCAGTGCGTTACCATAACACAACATGTTACCATGCAATTCTAACGTCGCAATGTGAACGTCACATTGACTTTTTATTGCAGTGCGGTAAGCAGGGACGTTGCTCGCCCCAAAGATCATGCCCCAAATCTATTCCGGGGTGCCCCGGATGTCCCCCAGGCTGATTCAGCTGTGGTGCCTCAATGGCGAGCATGTTGGGAGCTGTGGTGCATCAATCAGGGGTATGCTGGATGCTGTGGTGCCTCTATGCAGGCATGCTGGGTGTTGTGGTGCCATGCTAGGAACTGTGATGCCTTTATGGGGGGCATGCAGGGAGCTTTGGTTCTTCTATGAGGGCAAGCTAGGAGTTGGGGTGCCTCAATGGGAGGCCCATGGGAGCATGGAAGGGGGTCCACTAGAAGGTCAGGGAATGCTAGCCCAGCAGAAAGCCAGACCAGCCAGCACAGAAGCAAGGTAACTCCACCTAGTTATGTTTAAATTACACTGTCTATGTGATATGCATTTTTTTTTTGTATTAATGGAGAGGGGGCTTCTTCCAACATTTTGCTGGGCAGGCCTACTAAGATGACTGTTAAGTTCATGTAAATGTGGCTGCACCCATGGCCACACCCACATTATGGTGAATGGCCACACCCATTTTCCGGCTGGAGTGCCCAAAAGTCCTCCAGACCTCTTACGACCCTAGCAACACCCCTGGAAGTAAGCGGGTATACAATTTAATAACACGGCTCCACAATGTCCCACTGTGAACCTAGCCTCACACCCATAACAAGTGTAGCCACAAAAACACCTGATCTGAAGATGGACCCCTTTATTGAATGGAGTGAAGTAGTATTTGGGGCCCCCTTACAGCTCAGGGCCACTATGCGGTCACAGGAGCTGCTCCCCTATAGTTACTCCCCTGCAGACATCTTGTAAGGTGAAGTAACCTCCTGGAATTTATGTGCCTGTCATCAGGGCCGGTTCAAGTAACAATTGGGCCCTAGGGCAAAATTAGCCTGGGGGCCCCCCCAACAGACACCCCTGAACAAAAAGCATCATTAGAGGCCCTTTGTTTCAGCCAAATTTCCCTCCTGGGCCCCTGAGCTGGCTGCTGACCCTCCCCCAATCACCTCCTAACTTAACAGACTCTGCAGAGTCCCTGGGGAGCAACAATTAAGACAGGGGAGGGACAACTTGGGGGCCCCTACAGGCTCTGGGGCCCTGGGGCAATTGCCCATTTTTTCCTATAGTAGCTCCGGCCCTGCCTGTCATAACAGGTTACTGGGACAATAGTAAATCAATAATTAGATGTCATATGTGGGATTACAATGCAGTTATTCTTTGCAACTCTCGGTAAGGGAAAATTCACTCGAAAGTCACAATAGTTAAAATGTTTAGAAACTGCACCTCACAATACAATATGCTTTAATGATTAAATCACCCCACCCCAGTATGATATTTCACAAAGTAGCGCTAAAAATCATACTGTCTATTCTCTCCCGTGTCCACCGGTTCTTGCAAAGCATATATCTTACTCTTCTTAAAAAAAGAAAGCTTAAAGTTTTAGTAAAATGCCCAAGACTAGATACATGAGAGTTGCCCATCGCCTAATCATGCGTAATCATTTCTGGAGACAGTTTAGCAATGATCATTTTACAGACGTATGGGAACACGGGAAAGACGCCAGTGATTGCAACGAGTGGGCTTTCTGTTTAACTGATGCCCGTGGCCTAGCCTGCACTAGAAATTTACAGCATTTGATGCCTATCAAAAATAGATTTCTCCCCCACAATAAAAACTTGCATAAAGTCCAAAGTGATCACTTCAGTTGCCTATATTGACCTTTCTCTGGCATATTAAAAAATGGACACATTTTTTAACACGTATTTCTATGCTTTTTGAATATTAGATTTGACTTTTATTTATTTTTATCAAATAAAAGAGGATGTACACAGGCTTCTCATAACCTGAAGTATTTTAATTTAATAAGTATAATGATAAAAGTATGCCCCTAAAGAAATTGCTTGTTTATGTTCTAGCTGTGCTGCGATGAGTATACATTCTGATATGTTTTCCTTTTCCTCCGTTCTTGGTCTGGGTATTTCGGGCTCCCCCATGGGAGGTGGGGGTATGAAAAGGCAAGTCTTTGGGAAGGTAGCATGGAACAAAGGCACCTATTCACTTGCTGGCTTCCAGTCTATCACACATGAAAAAAAAACTGGGGCCAGCCTTTAACCTGAGCTGCTGGCAGTCTGTACCAGATGTGACATAACTCAGACAAGGAAGAAAAAATCTACATTCCATGGAGGACAGAATATCGTTGGGAAGAATAGAGCTCTTTCTCTTTGCTTTTTTAGATTTTCCTTATTTCCATTTCCCAAATTTGGGGCCTACTCTTTAAAATGCCATTAAAAGCCAAGACCAGGAGCATATTACATTTGCTAGAACAGTTGACTAAACACCATATAAAAATATTCAATTATTGTATGTGTCTTTGCTATGGCTGAATATGACCTCCTTTCACTACCAATGAAGGATTGTAATGTAAAGTGGTATAGAGAACAGAGCATCAAGTGCAATGTGCAGCATGACAGCCAATCAGAATGCAATGACTACTGCCCAAAGCATCCTTTGACTACCTGACACTAATACTAGGCTCTTTTACACCAAAAATCACAAACGCAAATACGTTTTGCTTTTCATGATTTTCACTATGTTGGCCTCAATCGAAAGTATGAATGCATTCCCACAATTCCAATTGTAACTTTACTGTACTTACATTTGGAAAATCGAAAGCATTTTCAAAATCGAAACAGAACACAGCTGGTGTAAAAGGGCTTACTAACCGTTTTTTTGTTGTTGTTGTTTTTTTATGCTTAAAAGGAAGGAGGCCGTGAAAAAAGTAAGCAGTTAAAATCTGAGAGAACTGACAGGTTTTGGACTAGTCCATCTCTTCCTGGGGGATTCTCAGGGTTTTTATTGCTTTCAAAAGCATTCCAACTACCAAAATAGTGTGAAAGCAAGTAGGAAGGCCGGCTAGTATCTTAATATTTTGGCAGACTGAGCAACTGCAGTTCAGGAAATGCTTTTGGAAACAAAGAAAACCATGAGAATTCCCCAAAAGGAGATGGACGAGTCCAAAACCTGTAAGTTTTGTTAGACTTTAACTGCTTACTTTTTGCACTTAAGTGGTCCGTTAACCATTTCGGCTGTGCTTACTACATAAGGCCGCAAGTTCTTTTTTATGAAGGTGTCAAAAAAAGGGAAAAGAAAATAATTTAATTTGTCAATCGTAATGTTTCATTCTTCTTGTGTATTATGGAAAAGTGGTAAGGTGTAGCTGGTTGGTATGAAAACAAGTAACTTGTTGTATGAAGATTTTTTTTTTTTTTGAAAAACCACGTTTTGAAAAGTTGCAAATCGGGTGTTAGAGGTTGAGGTGTGAGCATGCTTGCAGACACTTACCTATTTGTCTGTTCTACCGAGAGGCTCTGTGTGCCCTTAATTTACTACGGTAGCAGCCACGACTAGATTCAGTCGGCAACCTTTCAACTGTGTAGTTACTTGTGTTGTGGACATTTAGTTCCACCTCTCTATCCTCGCTCTAGATCTAACAGGGAGCCCAGACAGAGAGGTGGAAAAGATACAGCACATGCCCTGCTCAAGTATCTCTGGTTCAAAGGACGATGACTGCATGGTTGCTACCGAAGTAAATTTACGGGCACAAAGAGCCTCTCGGGAGAGAACAGACATATTTATAGCTAAGTATCTGCAATCATGCACACACCTCTGTGTGGCTCAACTCACCCCCTTTGTTTCACCTCGATCTTTCTCTAAATAGACTGTGATTCAAAGATTAGTTGCATAGTATAGCAATAGCAGAGCCAGCATATATACCAGACCACTACCAGGAGTTGAAGTACTCCCTTCCTTGCTACTATAGAAATTTCCTCTAGCTACTCAGTATACATTAAAATCTTTTGGGGCAATGTCAAAGTCAAATCACATTATATGCGTGTCTATGTACTTATCATAAGCTTGGTATCCTATCCGTTTTCAAAAATGGGGAAAACATCTAATAGGTCAATGTATGAGAGGAGTCACTTTTATTTGGTTATTTAGGGTAATTGTTATGGCACTGGATAGTTTTGTTCTGAACCCATTCAGCCTTGGTGTGGAACTGAGCAGGTCCTCTGGTAATTTTCCTTTAAATTATCTATATTATCGGTAATTCATGTCCCACTGTTGATCTCTAATCATGTAGAGCAGAGACTAAAATATGGCCATCGATGTTGCTTAAAGATTGATCCCTCTCAGATCAGAGTATGGTTTCCCCCCTGCCCCCCATTCAGAATGAGATCTTCCTGGCTGTAAACTTTTTACACTGTGAAGCAGAGAGAGAGAGACTGGATCAGGCACACAGAGATGCTGCAGCTGATGATTACTTACACACATTTGAAGCTATATTTCTGCTTTCTATCATTCTGAACACATTTTACTCACAGGATTAGTGCTAGTGAAGATTGTTTCTGTAGGCTGGATGTGCTGGACACAGTCCTTCATAGTAATGCCAACAGTGAAAACTGTTCTCTGTAAATGTCCTATTTCCTTCACATAAAACAAGAAAAAGACTAAAAAAGGCTTTTGTATTGCTAATTGCTAGTAATTACTGTAAATATACAGTATGTGGCATTTAGAATTTGAGTTAAAGAGAACCCGAGGTGGGTTCTAAGAATCCAATTAGCATACAGAGGCTGGGTGTGCATATAATACCCAGCCTCTGTTGCTATACTGTTTCCCCCCAGCCCCCCTCTGCGCTCTGCTGTCTCCCATAAATCAATCGCCGCGCTGGCGACATGCAGCGTGTCACCAGCCGGCTGTTTACATGTGAAGAGTCAGTCTGCCGCTCCCCCGCCTCCTCCATAGCGCCGATCCCCGCCTGCGTCCCTTCCCTTCAATCAGCGGGGAGGGAAGGGAGGAGGCGGGGGCGGGTGCTATGGAGGAGGCGGCGGAGCGGCAGACTGACACTTCACATGTAAACAGCTGTCACCAGCACGGTGATTGATTTATGGGGCATAGCAGAGCGCAGGGGGGAGACTGGGGGAGACGGTATAGCAACAGAGGCTGGGTATTATATGCAGACCCAGTCTCTGCATGCTAATTGGATTCTTAGGACCCACCTCGGGTTCTCTTTAACTTTGATAGTTGTCCTTTAAGTCAATAAGTGTATGGACAGCTTGTTTTGATGTGGTTGCCGCTTCCCATGTATTTGCAGTGATATGCAATGCACATCTGTTGTAGTTACAGTTAGAGACAGGCATGGCAGGTCCTGGTAGCAGGCTAACAGGGAACCATGAACTTCCCTGTACTCATTCCCTACTAGCCATTTATTGATGGATTAACTATGATAAACTTTCCACTTGGATTGCAGATTGAATGCAAATTGCAGGTTGGGAATTGCACCATGTAAAGGACACTTGTAAGCAAATACAAAAAAGAGTTTAACTTATCTGGGGCTTTTAGCGGCCTACAGCAGATACCCTGTGCCCACATCAGGACAAAATGATCCTCCGGTCCCCGCCACGGCTCACTGCAGTTCTTGCCAACTTTAATGTCGCTGGCCACTGCACCTTTGTCCTCGCTCACGTTGCCGGGAGCGACCTGCACAGGCACAGTACAAGACGACATTGTACTGCACCTGATCGGGTGGACCCGCTTGGGCTTTGGCTGAAAAATCAGAGCTGACTAGGTCCGTGCTACTGCGTATGCATGAGCCATCTGCGTCTGCGCAGTAACACCAACCTGATCGGGCTCGACTATTTCCGCCGAAGCCCAAGCAGGTCTGTGCTACTGTGAAGGCGCAGTGCAGCCACGCTTTGGGGGTTCTCTGCTTTTGATCGGCTTGGTGGAGGAAGACAGTGGAAGCCTCTGGAGGACCCAAAGACTTCCCCCGCTCGGGGTAAATATCTAATTTTTTCTTTCCTTAATCCTAAATCTAACAGGTTTGCTTTAAGGTTCCTCTTGATTTTTTTAAGTAGGTTATTAAGTGACAAAGACACAAATGTGAACTTTGCTTCTACTGGAGTCTAAAAATAATTCTCAACCAGTAGCTTCTACTTCATAATTGCAAGTATATCGGGCCAAATTAAAGTATAGAGTTGGTTATACTGCCTACAATGTTTGCTTTCCTTGTTAAGGCCTCTTGCACACTGCAAGCAATTCAGATTCAGATTCCGCTTTTTAATCTGTTTTTACTTCCGATTCAGATTCAGATTTGCAGTTTGCTCCTTGCACACTGCAAATCTGAATCTGAATCGGAGGTAAAAACTGATTAAAAAGCGGAATCTGAATCTGAATTGCTTGCAGTGTGCAAGAGGCCTTATAGCTGCCCAGACATTTCAAAGAATCTATTCAAGGCAACAAGTGGAATGTGGAAGTGAGCCCGCGGGGGCAGGGCTCCTGGTGTTGGAGTAAAGCCTGTTTTCCAGTGACCATTGATGCCTCCTCCACATGAACTGAACACTGATCAGGAAATATAGCTGCCTTGAGAAGAGAAAAGGAGACCTTCTTTGCTGACCTTCTTCTAAAGCTAAATACTCACTACCCTGCGGAGGAAGCTGAATCCAGCGACATCCCCCTGACAACGAGCTTTCCACGATCCATCTTCTGGTCAGCTAATACATATGACGTCACACAACGAGCGCGAACGGGAAGACACACAATCGCGGTACTTTGTGCAGAGTCGTCAGGGATCTTAAAGATTCGATCCGCTGTGACTGTCATTATCACTGCGTGATTCGCATGATCGCCCGCCTGTAACCACGTCAAGAGATTGCAGAAACGATCAATTGTCGCTCAAAAAAAAAAATCACAGGTTGTCGGACAAATTGCTGGGAAAAATCAGGTAGTGCATAAGACCCTTAAAGTGGACCTGAACTCTTGCACAGGAGACAAAGAAAATATAACATAAATGCTCCCTGTATGTATTTAAAGAGTTTAGCTTGTATAATTCCCCCTCATTTGAGTCTAATCACTAGTTGTAATTTGATCCTCCCCTGTGTCACATGACTGCCTATGGAAGATAAGCAGATAAGCCCATTTGAAAGCACAGGCTGTAAACAATATGTCTGCTTCCATGAATCAGGAAGTAGAAACTGTGGAGATTTATTGCAGGATTTGTATTAGTTGTAACAAAGAAATGTTTTTTGTTTAAAGGTTATTATGCTGTTGTGTATATTTTAGCGCAGAGAAGAGTTCTGAGTTCAGGTGTACTGTAAGATATGCTAGTTTAATTTCTGTAAGGTGCATGAGGTGTTCTGATTTAACGTACCATTGGGGGGAGGAGGGGTAATTAAAGTGCTCAGGCTGAAGAGTAAAATTCTAGGATTCTGGAAAAATCCCTGAAGGACATTCTGTACCGGCTTTCTACTGCTCATGGCCAACACTGGTCACTAATTCAGCTGCATTATTCCAGAAATATACTGTATTTTGCACCAATATCTGTCAAATGGTGTTTCATTTCATATATGTCATATATTGTCATTGTGGATAATTCTTCAGTATATACGTGATGTATATGTGAGTTGTAATGACCCCATATTGCAGCTGCTTGAAGCATGGCTTCCTGTGGCACTGTTCCAGTGGACTGACCCCTAACAACCTTTCCCTTCATTGACAGTAACTCAAACACTACTGAACAGCACACTTTTTCCACTCCCACAATATGACTTAAGTTCTCCAGTCTTTGAGCCGGCAGCTCTCTCCCAATGTGGCTTGTGAAATTTCAGATATTCACTCCAGGAGCTTATTTAAAATCCCCCAGTGTCCCAGGCCGGCATCTCATACAATACTCTTCTCTGTATATCCAGACCTAGTCCATGCAAGATCAGCTAAACTCCTCCTTTCACACATTTACACCGTGCCACACAAAACGCTATTCACATCCACTGGAATTCTCAAGATATGCGGATTATGCTTGTTAATGCTAAATCATTCCAATAGCACCTTTAGGGAACCCTTTTTAATTTATAGAAAAAAATCCAATCATACACATATACAGTATATTCCTCAAACTTTAACTCAAGAATAACAGATTTAGGAACTAAGTGGTAGATTTTACTATCATTATTTATTCATAATGCACCATCATATCCTAGATCACTGTACAGAGAGATAATGTAGACAATGGCAGGTAACAATAGTATGTAGCTATGCCAAAGGAATGTCGGACAATAGATTTATATCAAAACATATATAAATAATAACATCCAGCACTGCAGGTAAATTCTTAATTAGAAAGCAATTCTATAAAAATTAAAAAAACAATATTGGGAGTGTTTAAGGTGTGTACACACTCACAATATGCCCACGAGAATCAAACTCGAACCTGCCAGTGACACTGTGGAGCCCCATTGCTGTACAGACACATCGCTAGGCAACAATCGAGCGATGGGTTTTGTCTGTGAAGGAGGGAGGTGGGATGTTGGAGCTGCTTCCATGGGCGGGTAGGCGGGATAACTAGACTTGTTCCCCAATTGTTGTTTAAGGGCCGGTCCACACGGATGGAAATGCACTGAACAGACAACGTTCACAGCATTTCTGCTATTTCTGCGGTAGATCCCTCGTCTCATCCTCAGATGCAGCGTACAGCATCTTAGAGTCATTCATATTTGCCAGCGATAAGGCGAAATGCTTGCAACAGCTGGCAATCGCTCTCTGCTTGTCGTTTGAGGAGGGGTTTTGAAAGAAATTGTCCCAGAATGCTGTTGGACAGGAAGAACAATGTTGGTGAGACTAGACAGAAGATGGACGCTGCCAGGGCAGTTGGTGGACCAGGGTATCCAGTAGTAGACGCAATGGAGGTGGGGGGGGGGGGCAGCAGATGTGTCCTGTTACTATAAAGCAGTGATGGCTAACCTTGACACTCCAGCTGTGACAAAACTACAAATCCCATCATGCCTCTGCCTACCCTAGTTATGCTTAGAGCTGTCAGAGTATTACAGTGCCTCATGGGACTTGTAGTTTCACCACAGCTGGAGTGCTAAGGTTAGCCATCACTGCTACAGAGGCTAGAGGAGGGCTGATGGCTTTGGCTCATGATGGATTGGAATTGAGTGGGTGCTCAGCCAAGATGATTCCCGATCCTTATCTCTCACTGACCAGAGCTGGGACAAGGTCCTCCAGCACCCAAGGCTGAGACACCAAAGTGCGCCCCTCCATCCCTTCCACTCCAGCCATCACACACTGATTGCTATTAGACTAAGAAGCGCCACAGGGCCCACAACCTCCCCAACACCTTAATATCTAGTTATCTGGCTTGCATTCACTGCTATGTATCCCCTTTTCTTATTTCTTTCTGCTTCAAACACAATTAGGTATGACAGCTGAATGAATTGTGCGCCCCCTCCTACACTGCGCCCTGAGGCTGGAGCCTCTCCAGCCTATGCCTCGGCCCGGCCCTGTCACTGACGCATCGAGGAGGATCAGTGGATGCTGTACACACACACTAGATGTTCATCAGAGGCAGCCCCTAATCCACCACTTTGACTGAGAACCATCCAGCAGGTGTATAAGGCTTAAGTCACTTTGCAAAAACATATCTGCATACTGAGAGCCATCAGGATGTCTTATCTGTACACCTTATAGACACTATTATTTCTGCTGCGCTCTCCTCTATTGCAAATGACCTAGACTAGAGAAACATTAAAGAAAACCTGAACTGAAAATTAAAAGTCAAAATAAACATACACAAGTCATACTTACCTCCTGTGTAGTCTACTCCTCAATCTATTTTTCCTCTCCTGCGTCCTGTTTGTCCACTGTGATCAATGGAATTCTCCGTCCTCCATTTTGAAAATAGCCATTACACCATAACAGCTTCCTGGTCAGCACACAGTTAAACTGTAACATCGCCCACTTGAGCCATAGAGAAACATGGACACATCCGTTCTCCTCTCAGCTGTAACTGACAGCAACTGATATATAACTGACAGCAACTGATATATTTCAGTTCTGACAAAATGTTGTCAGAACTGGAAGGGATCACTGTAAGAAGAAAATGATGAGCTTCTGAGAGGAACCGATGGCAAGGTAACTATGTAATGTTCATTTGAAGTTACCTCATGTGTTTATTTTAAATAATTTTACTCAGTACAGGTTCTCTTTAAGCTCCATATAGTGCAATACAGTTCAGATTATGTCACACCACACATGCACAGATTCTCCTTGTGATGGTGAAAAAAAAACTGCTCTCACAGGTTTGCACACCACAGCAAACTCCTACACTCCAGCAGCTCACAATCATGCTAACCACCTCAATCTGCAGGTGGGTCTTGCACTCTTTATGACTCAGTCGTAGCCAGGTAACCAGATCACAGAATGATAGGCTTATAGATCATCTTCTTCTCCAAACGTTTAATCCAACAGTACCACTCCAAAGATAAAATAAAAAAAAACACAAACATGGCGGAAAAAGCCACCAAACAATTAGCCTCTACCTGCACTTCTAATATGCACTTACACATCCTGGGCGTTTGATCAGCATGTTATCGGGTCTTTTGCAATGTCCACTCTAGTGCTTGGAATCCCGACGGCCTCCCACTTGCTCACTCACACCTACAGTGGCTGCATAACTAAAGCAGGTCAGTGAATATTGGAGTGTATAACATTTCATATCTGTATAAACTGCATTAGTTCAGGTGTGCCTTCATGGATAAGCGGACCTGGACATTTCAGTGCTACAAAGCAATTCTTAGGGAATCACTTTATCTGCATGTAAATGAACAAACAGCTGAGAACAATACACCAGCCCTCAAACCTGACATATTCTTAATAATAATCCTAACATTTGTATAGCCGTTTTCCCTGGTTATTATTATTATTAATTTATATCGCGCCAGCATCTTCCGTGGCGCTGTTGGACTCACTGGCATACCAATAGGCCCTGCAGCCCCCTGCGCCTGTGGGGGGGCCCGCTCCCCCCCCCCCTGGGGCCCGCTCGGGGCCGTTTTGTGGGAGCTGGAGGGGTGGCAGCATGAGGGGAAAGCCTTGGCCACAGTCGGCGGGGAGAGGGGAAGTTCCCCCCCTCTCCCTCACCTCGGGGCTCTCCCCTCTGCGCTCCCCTCCAGCTAAAGTTATAGTGTGGGCAGCGGGCAGCGGCGGGCAGATACATACCTTCCTTGCGTTCCACCGCATAATCTTCGCTCTGGCGTCTGACGTCACTTCCGGAAGTGACATCACTTCCAGAAGTGACGTCAGATGCTAGAGCGAGGAGTATGCGGGGATGGAATGATAGCAGAGCACCGGCAATTTTCACCACACGTTATAGCCGCAATGCCCCCCCCCCCCAAAAAAAAAACAAACGCCCTCAGACTCAGTATAGGTAGGTAACCAGGTATAGTGCCTCCAGTATAGGATCTCATGTGTAGGTGCCCTCAATATAGGTAGCCAAGCATAGGTGCCCCCCAGTACAGGAAGTCAGGTGTAGGTCTCCCCCCATAGGTAGTCAGGCATCAGTGCCTCCAGTATAGGTAGACAGGTGTTGGTGCCCTCAGTATAGGTAGCCATGAGTAGGTGCCCTCCCTCCATTAGATAGCCAGCTCTAGGTGCCCCCTTGGAAGCCAACGCCCTGAGCGACCGCTCGGGTCCCTCGGGTCAAAGGCCGGCTATGCCTGCAGTGTTAGGAAGTCTTGCCCAAGAACCTCTTACTGAATAGATACTGACCCTAGCCAGGATTTAAACCCTGGTCTCAGATGTCAAAGGCAGAGCCCTTGACTAGAACACTATCCAGCTACTACCTGTGATTGAGCTGATGGCTGGCTGGTGGAATAGCCCCAGGATCTGCCTTCAAAGAGTTTCTACAGCACTAGGTTTAGAGATCTCACAAAAACCTGTTAATCTGGAGGGTACAATGGCGATTCCTGCTGAAGATGAACTATTAAACCAGCATCAACCCCAACTTGTGCTCTCTGCCATGGAGGCAGAATCTTCACCTAATATATCAAGAGAAACTACATTGAGATCTCGTTTAGAAAGATGAGACATGGAAGAAGAAGGGCCAGAAAATGTGAGTATGATGAGATAACATAATCTAACATAAGATAGAGTACATTCTACAGCAGGGGTCTCAAACTCGCGGCCCGCGGGCCATTTGCGGCCCTCGATACAATATTTTGTGGCCCGCGCAGGCAAAAGCTTCCTTATAGTTCGCTTCAGTGCTCCCAAGTAATCCGCCGCATCCCCGCCACTAAACGAGGGCTGCAGAGCCCCCAAATCGCCCGGGGGGCAATCCGCCAGCATTTCCTGGAAGGGGCAGAGCTTTCAGCTTCAGCTCCCCCCCTCCTGACGTCAATCGCGGCGCATCGCCGCCTCTGCCCGCCCCTCTCACTCTTCCTTCACAGAGAGGGGTGGGGGGGGGGGGGTTGGGGGGGATTCAGGGGCGGTTCAGGGGCGGGAGCTGCTGATTGACTTTTTTTGTGAAATTCCTTATGCGGCCCAGCCTCATCCTGACTTTGCCTCCTGCAGCCCCCAGGTAAATTGAGTTTGAGACCCCTGTTCTACAGTGACTAAGAAAAGGAGTATGGGCCAATGATGACTATTGGGACACACGCCTTTCACAACTCACAATCATACCTGTACAATACTGATTCTGATTGGTTGCTGTGGTAAATTGACTTTCTATTTAGCCCTTTACTTTTATGTGTTGTTTTACTAAGATCAGTGGTAGTCATGTTGGAAAAGATTTGTGTGAATAAATAAAACACAAAGGCACATTTGCTTATTCTCTAAATCATCTTCACACTTGGCTGCACGTTATATAAGGAGAGGGAGATGGCCTTAGATGGTATTCATGAAATGTAATGTCCACATGGGACGGGAGTAGTAAAATGTCTGCTATGAGTCAGTCCTAATTAGTCAAGTAGCTCCTGAAATCCATCCCAAGAGAAGGAGAAAGGTCACGTCTCCAAGAAAATGAGTCAATTTGTTAACTTCATCAACATAAGCCTGCCTGTTTCAAACCATCACAAGAACGGATAAGGTCCATACATTCTGCATTCTTAACCCTGCGCACTTCCTTCATGTGTTTTTTTATTGTTCTTTCTGGCTGACAGAGATCTAACAAGTCAAAGACCGCATTGTCTTACCCCTATAATAGGAAAACTCTTGTTGCATGTCCTCCACTCCACAGGCCCATCTGGTTTTGACCAGCTACACCATTAGCATCAACAAAGTTTTCTCGGTATAGTGATACAGCATATGTTTTTGATAACTAATAATAATATCCATTTTATTTAAATATTCCACTCCTAGTAATAACTGGAAAAAATGTTCTGAGTCTGGGTTAATGATCAGCAGATGCCACCTTCTGCCGTTCGGCAGGTAAGATATGGAATAACACATTTATCTGCAGAACCTGTACAGTTGAGAAAAACAACTGGAGAGGTTCAAAGAGATTTACACAGGATCACTAAAGGGGCACTATAGCAAAAAATACATTAAAAAAAAAAACATAACATCAAAAATGTACCAGTAAATTTATAAAGATATTTTGTAAATAAAAATCTTATAGGAAATGGTTAAAAAAAAAAGCCAGACACTTACCTAAGGAGAGGGAAGGCTCTGGGTCCTAATGAGCCTTCCCTCTCCTCTCCCAGTGCCCTGGGTGCAGCGCTGTCCCCAGGAGCAGTATTTGACAAATACTGCTCCTTCCGCCAGGTGAAGGTGACGTTGGAAAGTCTTTAGGAGCCCGAGAGCTCTCGAAGACGCGCCGCTCCAAACTGTGCATGCGCGAGCACCCTCTCTCGTGCACTCGCGCGTGCGCAGTATGGAGCCGCCTGTCTTCAGGAGGACTCGGCTCCCGAAGTCTCCCGTGGTGGGGGATTTGAACGGAGGAGCTGCTGCCTGAACAGGAGCACTGGGAGAGGAGAGGGAAGGCTCATTGGGACCCAGAGCCTTCCCTCTCCTTAGGTAAGTATGTTTGTTTGTTTTTAGTTTTGTTTTGGGAAGATCCCATTAGCTTTAAAAGATACATTTTGCTTGTAGTCATTGTCATTTAAAGGGAACCTGAAGTGAGATGTATATGGAGGCTGCCATATTTATATCCTTTTAAACTATACCAGTTGCCTGGCAGTGCTGCTGATCCTCTGCCTCTAATACTTTTAGCCATAGACTCTGAACAAGCATGCAGATCAGGTGTTAGACAAAATCTGACAAGATTAGCTGCATGCTAGTTTAGGGTATGCGACTCTATCTACAGCAGAGATCAGTAGGACTGCCAGGCTACTGGTATTGTTTAACCACTTGGGGACCACAGTCTTTCTACCCCTTAAAGGATACCCCAACTGAAATGTGACATAATGAGATAGACATGTGTATGTACAGTGCCTAGTACACAAATAACTATGCTGTGTTCCTTTTGTTCTTTCTCTGCCTGAAAGAGTTAAATAGAAGGTATGCAAGTGGCTGACTCAGTCCTGACTCAGACAGGAAGTGACTACAGTGTGACCCTCACTGATAAGAAATTGCAACTATGAAACACTTTTCTAGCAGAAAATGGCTTCTGAGAGCAAGAAAGAGATAAAAAAGGGGAATTTCTTATCAGTGAGGGTCACACTGTAGTCACTTCCTGTCTAAGTCAGGACTGAGTCAGCCACTTACATGCCTGATATTTAACTCTTTCAGGCAGAGAAAGAAAAAAAGGAACACAGCATAGTTATCTGTGTACTAGGCACTGTACATACACATGTCTATCTCATTATGTCACATTTCAGTTGGGGTATCCTTTAAGGACCAGAGCCTTTTTCTCCATTCAGACCACTGCAGCTTTCACGGTTTATTGCTCGGTCATACAACCTACCACCTAAATGAATTTTACCTCCTTTTCTTGTCACTAATACAGCTTTCTTTTGGTGCTATTTGATTGCTGCTGCGAGTTTTACTTTTTATTATATTCATCAAAAAAGACATGAATTTTGTCAAAAAATGATTTTTTTTACTTTCTGTGCTGACATTTTTGTCAAATAAAGTAAAATTTATTATACATTTTTGTCCAAATGTATTGTGCTACATGTCTTTGATAAAAAAAAAATCAATTCAGTGTATATTTATTGGTTTGGGTAAAAGTTATAGTGTTTACAAACTATGGTGCCAAAAGTGAATTTTCCCATTTTGAAGCATCTCTGACTTTTCTGACCACCTGTCATGTTTCATGAGGTGCTAAAATCCCAGGATAGTATAAATACCCCCCAAATGACCCCATTTTGGAAAGAAGACACCCCAAAGTATTCACTGAGAGGCATGGTGAGTTCATAGAAGATTTTATTTTTTGTCACAAGTTAGCGGAAAATGACACTTTGTGACAAAAAAAAAAATGTTTCCATTTCTTCTAACTTGCAACAAAAAAAAAAAATGAAATCTGCCACGGACTCACTATGCTCCTCTCTGAATACCTTGAAGTGTCTACTTTCCAAAATGGGGTCATTTGTGGGGTGTATTTACTGTCCTGGCATTTTGGGGGGTGCTAAATTGTAAGCACCCCTGTAAAGCCTAAAGGTGCTCATTGGACTTTGGGCCCCTTAGCGCAGTTAGGCTGCAAAAAAGTGCCACACATGTGGTATCGCCGTACTCAAGAGAAGTAGTATAATGTGTTTTGGAGTGTATTTTTACACATACCCATGCTGGGTGGAAAAATATCTCTGTAAATGACAATTTTTTTATTTATTTTTTTACACACAATTGTCTATTTACAGAGATATTTCTCCCACTCAGCATGGGTATGTGTAAAAATACACCCCAAAACACATTATGCTACTTCTCCTTCTAGGATTTCACAGGTCATTTTGTGACATTTGGTTTCAAGACTACTCCTCACGGTTTAGGGCCCCTAAAATGCCAGGGCAGTATAGGGACCCCACAAATGACCCCATTTTAGAAAGAAGACACCCCAAGGTATTCTGTTAGGAGTATGGTGAATTCATAGAAGATTTTTTTTTTTTGTCACAAGTAAGCGGAAATTGATTTTAATTGGTTTTTTTCACAAAGTTTCATTTTACGCTAACTTGTGACAAAAATAAAATCTTCTATGAACTCACCATACACCTAACGGAATACCTTGGGGTGTCTTCTTTCTAAAATGGGGTCATTTGTGGGATTCCTATACTGCCCTGGCATTTTAGGGGCCCTAAACTGTGAGGAATAGTCTTGAACCCAAATGTCTCAAAATTACCTGTGAAATCCTAAAGGTACTCATTGGACTTTGGGCCCCTTAGCGCAGTTAGGCTGCAAAAAAGTGCCACACATGTGGTACTGCCGTGCTCAGAAAAAGAAGTATAACGTGTTTTGTGGTGTATTTTTACATATACCCATGCTGGGTGGGAGAAATATCTCTGTAAATGACAAATTTTAGATTTTTTTTTACACACAATCGTCCATATACAGAGAGATTTCTCCCACCCAGCATGGGTATGTGTTAAAAATACACCCCAAAACACATTATACTACTTCTCCTGAGTACGGCGATATGACATGTGTGACACTTTTTTGCAGCCTAGGTGCGCTAAGGGGCCTAACGTCCTATTCACAGGTCATTTTAAGGCATTTGTTTTCTAGACTACTATTCACGGTTTAGGGCCCCTAAAATGCCAGGGCAGTATAGGAACCCCTCAAGTGACCCCATTTTAGAAAGAAGACACCCCAAGGTATTCCGTTAGGTGTATGGTGAGTTCATAAATGATTTTATTTTTTGTCACAAGTTAGTGAAAAATGACACTTTGTGAAAAAACAATAAAAATAAATTTCCGCTAACTTTTGACAAAAAATAAAATCTTCTATGAACTCGTCATACACCTAACAGAATACCTTGGGGTGTCTTTTCTAAAATGGGGTCACTTGTGGGGTTTCTATACTGCCCTGGCATTTTACGGGCCCAAAACCGTGAGTAGTCTGGAAACCAAATGTCTCAAAATGACTGTTTAGGGGTATAAGCATCTGCAAACTTTGATGACAGGTGGTCTATGAGGGGGCGAATTTTGTGGAACCGGTCATAAGCAGGGTGGCCTCTTACATGACAGGTTGCATTGGGCCTGATCTGATGGATAGGAGTGCTAGGGGGTGACAGGAGGTGATTGATGGGTGTCTCAGGGGGTGGTTAGAGGGGAAAATCGATGCAATCAATGCACTGGGGAGGTGATCGGAAGGGGGTCTGAGGGGGATCTGAGGGTTTGGCCGAGTGATCAGGAGCCCACACGGGGCAAATTAGGGCCTGATCTGATGGGTAGGTGTGCTAGGGGGTGACAGGTGGTGACAGGAGGTGATTGATGGGTGTCTCAAGGCGTGATTAGTGGGGGGAATAGATGCAAGCAATGCACTGGCGAGGTGATCAGGGCTGGGGTCTGAGGGCGTTCTGAGGGTGTGGGCGGGTGATTGGGTGCCCTAGGGGCAGATAGGGGTCTAATCTGATGTGTAGCAGTGACAGGGGGTGATTGATGGGTAATTAGTGGGTGTTTAGAGGAGAGAACAATTGTAAACAATGCACTTGGGAGGTGATCTGACGGCGGGTCTGCAGGCGATCTGATGGTGGGGGTGGGTGATCAGATTGCCCGCAAGGGGCAGGTTAGGGGCTGATTGATAGGTGGCAGTAACAGGGGGTGATTGATGGGTGGCAGTGACAGGAGGTGATTGACAGGTGATCAGTGGGTTATTATAGGGAAGAACAGATGTAAATAATGCACTGGCAAATTGATAAGGGGGGGTCTGAGGGCAATCTAAGCGTGTGGGCGGGTGATTGGGTGCCCGCAAAAGGGCAGATTAGGGTCTAATCTGATGGGTAACAGTGACAGGTGGTGACAGGGGGTGATTGATGGGTGTTTAGAGGAGAGAACAGATGTAAACAATGCACTTGGGAGGTGATCTGACGGCGGGTGGCTGCAGTCTGCCCTGGTGGTCCCTCGGACACTGGGACCACCAGGGCAGGAGGCAGCCTGTACAATACACTTTGTATACATTACAAAGTGTATTATACACTTTGTAGCGGCGATCGTGGGGTTAACAACCCGCCGACGCTTACGAACGGTCGCGGGTGGGCTGAGCCAGTTGCCGGGGGAAGCGCGAGTCATCAATGACGCAATCGCTCCCCCGGCATGCCGAAAGGACGCAACGCCCTTGGGCGTATTGCGGTCCTTTCGATGTCCACTTTGCCGCTGCCCATCGGCTGTGGGCGGTCGGCAAGTGGTTAAAAGAAAAAAAAAATTGACAGCCTCCATACACCTCTCACTTCAGGTTCCCTTTAAGTCAACCCTTAATGACAGGAATTTAAGTTCCCAATGAACTTTTGGGTCACTATATTAACCACTTTGGTAGCAGCAGCCTCTGCCCCCTTAAGGACCGGAGGCTGCTGGTACGCTAAAACGCCACATCCCCACGAATCGCCGCAAAAATCCGACGCTCCCGCCAGTCATGCCACGCTGTCCCTGCTGCAGGCTGCTCTTTCTGCCGTCTCTATGACGGCAGAGCGCTGTGCGCCGGTCAGGAGCTGCTTTAATCGGCTCCTGACCCTGTCACTCAATGTAAGCCAATTGGATTGGCTTACCTTACAGTAATGACAGGGCCAGGAGCAAATGAAAACGTCTCCTGCCCGGCTCACAGTGCTCTGCCGTCATAGAGGCGGCAGGGCAGCACATTGCGGTGGGTAGTAAGTGGAGAGAGTGGCGGGAACGGGCAGGGACGTGCGGTGAATGGTACGTAGAGCTTACGTCCGGTCACAACCGCAGCGCCACCCGCCCAACGTAGATTTAAACTGCGTCGGTCCGCATTAGGTTAACAACAGGGGAGGCAGACAAGAGTAAAAACAAGCTGTTTTATGCACTGCAAAATATTGCCCTGTGAAACTGTGGAAATAAAGTTGGATCATTCCAACACCTCCCACAGCTCTCACGGGACCACTCGAGTCAGCGCAGCTTGCTATGCTGCCTGTAGCACATCCAAGTACCCTCATTCATTAGCTACACCTAGCTACATTTTGGCGGTCTACAGAAATGCATACTGTGCATGTCAGAGATCGACACAATCGAAGTACACATCTCTAGAGTGTGGAGTAATGGAGCTTGGCTAATGTGATGGTGGCTGGATAGTGTAATGGATAAGGGCTCTGCCTCTGAGACAGGAGACCAGGGTTCAAATCTCGGCTCTGCCTGTTCAGTAAGCCAGCACCTATTCAGTAGGAGACCTTAGGCAAGTCTCCCTAACACTGCTACTGCCTATAGAGCGCATCCTAGTGGCTGCAGCTCTGGTGCTTTGAGTCTGCCAGAAGAAAAGAATTATATAAATGTTATTTGTCTTGTCTCGTGAGTATGTGTAATGATCTGCTCTGCTGTCTTCACAGGCAGACAGCTTTTTGACCATTTTTTAGGTCTGAGTGCTGCAGGTCCCTGGAAAAGAGACCTGTCTTCACTCTGCAAGTTGCAGAGTTGCAGTTCTAGTGAGAAATTTGCAAACACTTGTCATGCAAATTCCTTAGCTGCTTCCTTTGATGGCTTGCAGTATAAATATCATTTCCTCCCAGAATTCCCTGCTGGTCATAAAGGTTTGATCCTGCTAGACTTACCTTGAGTCTCAGCCCTCTACTCTAAGCTAACAATAATAGCCTACAATGAGCAGTTACCCCTTGGGAGTGCTCCTTGCATTCCTATTTAGTGCAGTCAGGTTTGTGTTATATTTGTACTGCTTATTCTGTCTTGTCCTTGCGATTGCACTGTCGCCGGAGGTTGGCGGTAGTGAATAGTTTTGTCTTTCCGTTGCGATAGTTCTGTCGCCAGCGGCGGCTGACAGAAAATCCCTCTGTCTGTTTGGATCGCACTCGCCCTAGCGTTAGAGGCGGTGGATCTCTCTGTAGCCTGTCTTGGAGTTTAACCTCAGCTGCGGTTGCTGCTGGTTACTCTTTCTGTCTGTCTTGTTGTACGGATTGCACTCACTCTTGCGGAAGAACAGTGGATCTTTTCAGTCCTGTTCCTGTGTACGGATCGCACTCGCTCTTGCGGAAGAGCAGTGGATCCTTTCTCACTTGTTTCTGTTGTCTGTCTATCTGTCGGTCTGGAGTAAACGCTTGTTGTTGCCTGAGGTAAGGCAGCCGATTAGCAAGCATTTCTGTTATTTGTTTGTTTGTGTTTCCTGTGTTCTTTTGTTAGTCAGGGTTGGCGCGTTTTGTCTCTGTTGCGCTTTTCATGCGGAGACCGCACCATTAACGTGTTTTGTCGCTGTTGCGCTTCTCATTCGGCGACCGCGTTTAGCTAGTGCGTTTGTTATTTTCCTTGGCGTTCTGATTGTTATTGTTTGCTGTGCCTTTCATACTTCACCTATGCTCTGTCTTTACTCAGTCTCGTGTCACTATTAACAAACGCCATTCTGGCGATAGCTTTCCCACTTGGTCTTCGCTGGTGTGTGTTCACCGTCGCCGGGTGGCGACTAGATTGGTGCTCTCTCTCTCTCACTAGGGGCTATCTTGCCCTGCATTGCTTCTCCTCGTACAATTCCTATCTGGCATCTGTGGGAGTGCAGAGGGTTTATTCCTCTGTACTCCACAGCTCCATCTGCCGGTGGGAATTCTCCTCTACAGGTGCATTGCACCAAAGCTGGGTTCTGTTATTCAGATGCTTGTGGAGGATTTCCGCAGCGTCAGCGCACGGCTTGTGCGCTGACCTCGGAGATAATTCCACAATCGTTACAGTGTGCTGTGGGAGGAGCTTGATGTTGTTCACTGCTGTACTGCTGGCTCAAGTAATCCTGGAAAAGCTGTGGGGGACATTGGATTGTTGCTTCCACTGGCTCACAGGGGAATATTTTGGAGTGCCCATTTTAATGTAGTGGCCCAGAAGTATACCAGGAACTTTATTTCCCATCTGTAGGAATGATCTACATAAATTGTATGCAAGATCTGAATAATCCAATATCAACCTAGAATGGTTAGCATTTAATTGACCACCCTTGCCCATCAACAATTTAAACCAAGGCTGAACCAGGGCTTTAAAGACGACATTTGAATGTTGAATGAGGTGTTAAGGGAAAATATAAAATGCAAATAGATGATGTGAGCTAGTTAAGAGGAAAGTAAACTCCATGTAGATTAGCAAAGAACTCCCCTCAAGGCGGCATCTCAGCTATTTGCCTATGTCCAGAAATGACCTTGCTTTTTAATCTGACAGTATATAACCAAGTAAGCTTATACCTGCAAATGAAAAGCCGCCCTTGCACAATAAAGTTGCCACATCAGGCATGAAAAGGAACAGCCTAGGCTACTAAGCTATCCTAGTATGCCAGGTTGTTCAAGCACTACTATGCAGTCCTCTGCACCAATCAGAGAGCATTTGAGAAATGGGGTGGACCCTGTGCATCATGAACTTTTACATTGCTCCACAGCCACTTCCATGTCAGTGGTGGGAGGGGGGAGAAGTGACCATTTTCACACCAGGAAAGATAAATATTACATTATTAACATTACTGCCCCTCAACCTGCACCACATTTTGGAATGGAGTATGTAATATACACCATGCATTTTCACTTAATTTAACACAGTTTTCCCAACTTTATCTACCTCCACTTCCCTTCCCCTGTGAAAGATAAAAAAAGAAAGAATGTTTAATAGTAAGCTATATAAATACCATTTTCTTGTATAGCCTAAAACCACCATACCATAACCTCAACAGTCTTCATCTTCTGTCTGGGAAAATCCTCTTTTCAGTGAGATACTGGTACATAAAAAAAATTTGGCAATTACACTGACAAATGTAACATGATGAGTACAACATACAACAAGTTGCAAGACACAAAACTAATAACAAATTGTGAGGCACAAAAGGCTAAGAAATTGTTACCTGCTTTTTTCTTTTCATTAATTGCAAGTTATCTAGGTACAATTCAGGGCACTTATCATGAATACAATAGCACATAACATTGTTTCAACAGGAAATAACACCTTGACCCATCTACAAGTATCCTAGGCGATATTTTCAAACGTGTCAATAAAATGTCTTTTAAACCAACAGCAAGCTAAAAAATACTAAAAATAATTTTGATAGTACTTTTTCCATTGCAAAGTGATGAAAAGTTAATTTAAATTGAAGACTAAAAAGTATCTCCTCGGAGAAAACTCAGGACAAAGAGTTAATTGCATAAGGGCCCTAGCGTTCAATCTAGGGAGACTTTTCTATGACTTGCTGAGTAACTATGCATTTTGTAGTATACAATAGTTATGCAGTATGCAGCTGTGCAGTTGCTATACAATAGCTATTCATTCAGTAACTGAGCAGCCCAACAAGAGCAGACACCACTTTTCACTTCACACAAGTGTTGACTGCGCTACTTAATTGTAATTTGTAGGCTGAACTGAGCATCTTTAGTTGTTTCTAGAAATGTAAATTGAGGCAAGGGTAATTATTATTGACTTACAAAGCACCAACATCTTCCATTGTAAAATAGAATAATTTTTAACAGCCACGTAAAGTGGACAAATAAGGGTAATACAGGTCATTTGCGGTTGTGTACTACAGTTTTTATACATAAAATAATTTAACACAAACCATATTTTATGTACTGGTAAAGTATTGCTGGAATATACATTTTGGGTTGAAGTAAAGTATTTTATATCTGAGTTGATTTGGCCAAATGGCAATGTTTTTTAGTTGTTGTTTTATTCCTCTCTTTTTGTAAATTTATTTTTTTACTTAAATGGTGTATTCTTCAGAGATATTGTGTGGGCACAAGATATGAACAGGCCAGGTGGCAAGTATGGTATACTGTATTTCAAATACCGGTATGCATAATTATTGGGGGAGGCTGTTCCTTTTTCATACACTTGATGGCAGCAGAGCGTTAAGCAGTGCATAAACCACAGCAGCTTATCAATACACAATATGAAATATAACAGCACTAGAGGGATAATAGTAAGGGCATATGTGTGATGTTTATGGTAGAGGTATTTTTTTCTCACAGGTTTATTTTAAGCTTGGGGAACCAGAATTTTTGTAGGGTGGCAAAGTTTATAGTATGAGTTTGGAAATCTGATTCTGAAGGTGAAAAATATTACAGTTCCTGTTTTCTTCAGATTGATAAAGCAAGTGGACAAGCAGGAACATAAGAAGATAAAAGCAAAAGGAGTAGGTAAAAAGAAACAGATTTAAGGGGCATCTTGAAATGTGTTTTGGAAGGCAAAAGCTAACAAGCTGGTAAAGGGCATACATATAGATCAGGGATATTGAACTCCAGTACTCAAGGGCCAAGGTTCTCGCACATTGTTGGCACGGCACAAATTAAGCTTGTCGCATTAAGCTCATCTGAGTCAAAGAGACAGAGCACGATGCGTACGTCACTCAGTCGGACAGAAGTCCTTTGCAATCTACCGGTAGATCACAATCTACCTAATTGGTACCCTTGAGGTTAGTGATGCTCGGATGTGCCTCATCCACGAATTCGGAAATCCGCGTGGTTGAAAAAAAAAATCCGCATTCGGCCCCGCCGCATGCGGATTTGCGGTCGCGTCCACGAAACCACGCGGATTTTTTCCCGTGAATGGCGTAATCACGCGTGGATTCACGCCCGGAGGCGGATTTTCTTTTAACGTTAATAACAAAGCCCCCATACATGCTACAGTCCCCCAAATAGCATGGATTATCGAGGTGATAAGGGGCAACATAACTTCAACATAAAAAATTCCCCAAAATTTTTTTTTTCTAGAGAAAATGGATTTTAAAGTGAAATCAACACTTTAAATGGGGCTATTAATTGGTAATAAGTGGTTTTAAAAAGGGATATACGCGTTAAGCAGTCGAAGAGGTGAAGGCGAGTTCCAATGGCACTTGGCGGCGAAGGTACCGCTGGAGGCGGATGAGTGGCTGACGGCAAAAAGGCTCCAGAGAGGTTTTTGTAATTTTTTTTTTGTTTTTTTTTTTGCAGCAATTAGCAATGACATCGCAGCAGAGTTGTCAGTGGACACGGGCAGTGTGAACGCAGAGTGCAGTGGTGGTAGCGACTGAGTCAGGAGAAGGACTATGCGGGCGGTCAGTTCAGCAGCACAGAAGGACCACGGCAACATACTGGTGGTAGTAGTAGCAGCACAGCGTCATAGTGCTGGCCAAAAAATTAAATGCACCCGGTGACCCGGGCAGTGTGAACGCAGAGTGTAGTAGCGACTGAGTCAGGAGGACAAAGCGGGCGGTCAGTTCAGCAGCAGCAGCACAGTAGTAGTAGCACAGCGTCATAGTGCTGGCCCAAAAATTAAATGCACCCGGCGACCCGGGCAGTGTGAACGCAGAGTGTAGTAGCGACTGAGTCAGGAGGACAAAGCGGGCGGTCAGTTCAGCAGCAGCAGCACAGTAGTAGTAGCACAGCATCATAGTGCTGGCCAAAAAATTAAATGCACCCGGTGACCCGGGCAGTGTGAACGCAGAGTGTAGTAGCGACTGAGTCAGGAGGACAAAGCGGGCGGTCAGTTCAGCAGCAGCAGCACAGTAGTAGTAGCACAGCATCATAGTGCTGGCCAAAAAATTAAATGCACCCGGTGACCCGGGCAGTGTGAACGCAGAGTGTAGTAGCGACTGAGTCAGGAGGACAAAGCGGGCGGTCAGTTCAGCAGCAGCAGCACAGTAGTAGTAGCACAGCGTCATAGTGCTGGCCCAAAAAATTAAATGCACCCGGCGACCCGGGCAGTGTGAACGCAGAGTGTAGTAGCGACTGAGTCAGGAGGACAAAGCGGGCGGTCAATTCAGCAGCAGCAGCACAGTAGTAGTAGCACAGCGTCATAGTGCTGGCCAAAAAATTAAATGCACCCGGTGACCCGGGCAGTGTGAACGCAGAGTGTAGTAGCGACTGAGTCAGGAGGACAAAGCGGGCGGTCAGTTCAGCAGCAGCAGCACAGTAGTAGTAGCACAGCGTCATAGTGCTGGCCAAAAAATTAAATGCACCCGGCGACCCGGGCAGTGTGAACGCAGAGTGTAGTAGCGACTGAGTCAGGAGGACAAAGCGGGCGGTCAGTTCAGCAGCAGCAGCAGCACAGTAGTAGTAGCACAGCATCATAGTGCTGGCCAAAAAATTAAATGCACCCGGCGACCCGGGCAGTGTGAACGCAGAGTGTAGTAGCGACTGAGTCAGGAGGACAAAGCGGGCGGTCAGTTCAGCAGCAGCAGCACAGTAGTAGTAGCATAGCATCATAGTGCTGGCCAAAAAATTAAATGCACCCGGTGACCCGGGCAGTGTGAACGCAGAGTGTAGTAGCGACTGAGTCAGGAGGACAAAGCGGGCGGTCAGTTCAGCAGCAGCAGCACAGTAGTAGTAGCACAGCGTCATAGTGCTGGCCAAAAAATTAAATGCACCCGGCGACCCGGGCAGTGTGAACGCAGAGTGTAGTAGCGACTGAGTCAGGAGGACAAAGCGGGCGGTCAGTTCAGCAGCAGCAGCACAGTAGTAGTAGCACAGCGTCATAGTGCTGGCCAAAAAATTAAATGCACCCGGTGACCCGGGCAGTGTGAACGCAGAGTGTAGTAGCGGCTGAGTCAGGAGGACAAAGCGGGCGGTCAGTTCAGCAGCAGCAGCACAGTAGTAGTAGCACAGCGTCATAGTGCTGGCCAAAAAATTAAATGCACCCGGCGACCCGGGCAGTGTGAACGCAGAGTGTAGTAGCGACTGAGTTAGGAGGACAAAGCGGGCGGTCAGTTCAGCAGCAGCAGCACAGTAGTAGTAGCACAGCGTCATAGTGCTGGCCAAAAAATTAAATGCACCCGGCGACCCGGGCAGTGTGAACGCAGAGTGTAGTAGCGACTGAGTCAGGAGGACAAAGCGGGCGGTCAGTTCAGCAGCAGCAGCACAGTAGTAGTAGCACAGCGTCATAGTGCTGGCCAAAAAATTAAATGCACCCGGTGACCCGGGCAGTGTGAACGCAGAGTGTAGTAGCAACTGAGTCAGGAGGACAAAGCGGGCGGTCAGTTCAGCAGCAGCGGCACAGTAGTAGTAGCACAGCGTCATAGTGCTGGCCAAAAAATTAAATGCACCCGGCCACCCGGGCAGTGTGAACGCAGAGTGTAGTAGCGATTGAGTCAGGAGGACAAAGCGGGCAGTCAGTTCAGCAGCAGCAGCACAGTAGTAGTAGCACAGCGTCATAGTGCTGGCCAAAAAATTAAATGCACCCGGCGACCCGGGCAGTGTGAACGCAGAGTGTAGTAGCGACTGAGTCAGGAGGACAAAGCGGGCGGTCAGTTCAGCAGCAGCAGCACAGTAGTAGTAGCACAGCGTCATAGTGCTGGCCAAAAAATTAAATGCACCCGGTGACCCGGGCAGTGTGAACGCAGAGTGTAGTAGCGACTGAGTCAGGAGGACAAAGCGGGCGGTCAGTTCAGCAGCTCAGAAGGAGGACCATGGCAACTTACTGGTAGTAGTACCATAACACCAAAAAATTAACCAAGGTAGGCACTAGGCAGGTAGTAAATGTCTTTATAAAGGCAGGCCTAGTTAACAACAGCACATGCAGCAGCCACTTCATGTCCCCGTGTCCGACAATAGGGGCCAGGAACTCACCTTCCACCCAAGCCTGGTTGTTTTTCAGGAAGGTGAGTTTGTCCACAGAGGCGTGGGAGAGCCGAGAGCGCTTCTCTGTGACCACGCCACCGGGCGCACTAAAGCATCTCTCTGAGAGGACACTGGAAGGAGGGCAGGATAGGAGTTCCAGGGCGTACTGGGAAAGCTCGCTCCAGATGTCCAGTCTCTTGACCCAGTACTCCAAGGGGTCCACGGGGCTGTCGGTGTCATTGAGCCCGCTGGATGACCCCATATAGTCAGACACCATGGTGGTCAGTCGTTGCTTGTGCTGGTTGGTGGTGGATGCTGTGGCGGGCACCTCTGTTCTGGGCTGCTGCACTGCATACAGGCTCTTGCTTAGGCTCTTCAGGTCTCCGGGGCGCCAGTTGCTGCTGCTGCTGCTGTTGGTTGTTGTTGTGCTGCTAGTGGCAATGGCAGGCACCTCTTGCTGGCTTGGCAGAGCAGTTACAGTGGGGGTGGAAGGCTGGGGGAATGCTTCCAGTAGTCTGCGCACAAGGGCCTCCTTCAACTCCCTTGTGCGTTGCTCGGTGGTGGATGGCGTCATTAAGTCTCCCAGCTTCCCCTTCAGACGGGGATCAAGCATCAAGGTAATCCAGATGTCCTCCCTTGAACGCATCTGGATCACCCGGGGGTCCCTGCGAAGGCAGCGCAACATGTGCACAGCCATGGGAAACAAGTGGGCCCTGCCAGCAAGATCTTCCTCGTCCTCGCCATTGTCCCATAACGCATGCCTGTCCTCTTCCTGTGCCATGTCGTTGTCCTCCTCAAACCGCCATCCACGTACAAAGCCTGCTGCACTCTGCTCCTCCTCCTCCTCCTCATTCAGGTTAGGGACCTCCAACTCTTCCACTAACTGCTGTGAGCCCTCCTCTGAGCTGGACTGTGCTGCTATCTGCTCCTGTTCTTCCAACTGCCTCAGGGCTTCATCCCCACGCTCAATTAAATTGTCCATTGCCTGCTCCAGTAGGCAAACCAAGGGCACCCACTGGCACAAAGAGGCCCGCTCCTCACTGACCATCTTGGTTGCCTCCAGGAAGGGACTCAGCACCAGGCATACTTGCTGCATCAGTGTCCACTGAGTGGCAGTAATCATGGGGACTTGCTGGTTGCTGGGGACACTTGGGTCTAGCATGTAGGCCCTAAGAGCCAGCCTGTGCTGACACAGCCGCTCCAACATGGCCAGAGTCGAATTCCAGCGAACTGGCATGTCGATGATCAGCCGGTGTTGTGGCCTTCCATACTGCTGCTGTAAGGTGGACAAGAGTGCAGAGGCAGTGGCTGACAGGCGGAAAAAGCGTACCACCGCCCGGGCATCCTGCAGCAGCTCGCTCATCCCCTGGTAGGTGCGCAAGAAGCGCTGCACCACAAGATTGAGCACGTGGGCCAAGCAGGGGATGTGCTGGAGGTTTCCCTGCTGCACTGCTGCCACCAGGTTGGCCCCGTTATCGGCTGCCACATACCCCACTTCCAGGCCTCTGGGGGTCAGCCACCTCCGCTCCTGCTTCCTGAGGGCTGCCAGGACGTTGGTGGCCGTAAGCCTCTCCTTCCCCAGGGTCACCAATTTTAAAAGGGCTTGGCAGTGCCGAGGCTTGGCGCTGCTGCTGCCGAGGCGGGCTTGCTTTCCGGGTGTGTCGTGACAGTACCCTTCTGCATCCCCCCTGATCCCGCGTGGTGGCACCACTAGCTGGGCTGATGCGCTCTTGTCCTCCCTCCCTTCCATCAGTGTCACCCAGTGGGCCGTAAAGGACAGGTAGCGACCTGTCCCAAATCTGCTACTCCACGAGTCCATGGTCACGTGGACCCGCTTGCCCACAGAGTAGTCCAGGGAACGGGCCACGTTTTCCACCGCAAACTTGTGGAGTGCTGGGATCGCGCTCCTGCTGAAATAGTGGCGACTGGGAACTTGCCACTCGGGGATGCCAAATTGGAGCAGCGTCCGCATGGCGCTCCCCTCCTGCACCAGGGAGTAGGGAAGCAGCTGTGATGCCATGGCCCGGGCCAGCAAGCCATTTAGTTTGCGGATCCGCCTGTGGCTTGGAGGCAGAGGCTTGGTCAGACCCTGAAAGGTGTCGCTCAGCAGGGTCTGACGACGCTGGGATGCAGGGGAGACAGAGGAGAGAGACGAACACTGGCTGCCAGCCTCAATGTCTGTGTCCTGAGCAGCCGAGGTGGAAGAGCGCTTGCGTGCTACTACTGCTGCTGCTGTGGGGGATTGACGACTCTGAGGGAGGGAGGATGCTGCTGCGCTGGTGGGCCTTCTGCTCTCAGGAACCCCTGCCAGCAGTGCCTGCTTCCTCTTAAAGTCCGCATACTCGCGGCAGTGGCGGCTTCTCAGGTGGCCCTGGAGGGATGAGATACCCATCTTGCTCAGACTTTTCCCACGGCTCAGTCTTTTGCTGCATAACCTGCACACCGCATACCTTTTGTCATCAGTACATTCCTCAAAGCAATCCCACACTGGTGACTTTAATTTACTGCGGTCCCCACTAGCAGAGGGTGCAGAGGAGCAATGTGTGGTAGTAGTTGCCGGGGGTTGCATGGTGGTGGTGCCGGCTGAAGCAGTGTCCTGTCTACTTCCTCCACGCCCACTGCTGCCGATGCCCCTGCCCCTGCCTGACAAATTGCGATATCCTTGCCTAGGCCGAGGTGACTCGTCATCCTGCTCTGCCTCTGACCATTCTTCCACGGACTCAGCAGGCTGCACATAGTTAGGGTCCACAACGTCGTCATCATCAGCAGCATCATCATAATCCAGCTCTTCCTCTGACTCCCCCGCCTCCTCTTCTGTCCCTACATCCCCAGACACAGACCCCTCTTCTTCATCACCAGAACTCAACAACGCTTGTGATTGTGGCCCGATCTCAATCTCTGCCACATCAGTCACCAGTAAGTCCTGAGCTTCTTGCATCAGCAGGTTCCCAGATGCCGGACTGAGGGACAGAACGCTGTCATCCTGGGAGGGCTGCTGACCAGTGGGTGCTGGGGTGGATGTCACAACAAGCGTGGGATGTTGGCTGCTGCTGCTGCTACTGCTTGGAGTGGTGCTCACAGTAGAGGTCTGGGAGGAAGTCATGATGTCCATGAGTACGTCAGGTTCCATTTGCTCAACCACCACACGGGGACCAGAAACTTTAAAATATTTGGACAATGGCGTCCACTGACTCGGCCCAGGCTTTGCTGCCCCCCTTTCTGCTGCATCACGACCACGTACAGCTGGGCGTCCTCTCCCTGGACGTGGAGAAGTCCCAGAAGTGGCTGAGGCAATTGAACTCCCTTTCCTCTCACCCCGCGAAACCCTGCCAGACATGTTGCTAGTAATGAATCACTGGATGCAGTGGGCACAGTACAAGGTCACTGAAGGATGCAGTGGGCACAGTACAAGGTCACTGAAGGATGCAGTGGGCACAGCAGTGGCCACTGGATATACAACTAGGTCACTGAAGGATGCAGTGGCCACAGTACAAGGTCACTGAAGGATGCACTGGGCACAGCAGTGGGCACTGGATATACAACTAGGTCACTGAAGGATGCAGTGGGCACAGTACAAGGTCACTGAAGGATGCAGTGGCCACAGTACAAGGTCACTGAAGGATGCAGTGGGCACAGCAGTGGGCACTGGATATACAACTAGGTCACTGAAGGATGCAGTGGCCACAGTACAAGGTCACTGAAGGATGCACTGGGCACAGCAGTGGGCACTGGATATACAACTAGGTCACTGAAGGATGCAGTGGCCACAGTACAAGGTCACTGAAGGATGCACTGGGCACAGCAGTGGGCACTGGATATACAACTAGGTAACTGAAGGATGCAGTGGGCACAGTACAAGGTCACTGAAGGATGCAGTGGGCACAGCAGTGGCCACTGGATATACAACTAGGTCACTGAAGGATGCAGTGGCCACAGCAGTGGGCACTGGATATACAACTAGGTCACTGAAGGATGCAGTGGGCACACAAGGATGTCACACTGTGTAATGAGATGCTCATATGCCAGTCAGCGAGCGAGCAGTGGGCACTGGGCACGGCACAAGGTCACTGACAGAATGAATGAACAGCGCTGGCAGAGAGTGGCGGCGCCGGCGGTGTGACTGGCTGCCTGCAAATAGTACAAGTGTATAACTGTCACTGGAATATACAAGTGAACACTGCAGCTGCACTAACCTGCCTGCCTGCACTCTACACACAGATAATCCCCACTCCCACTACACTGACTACACTGCAGCACTGAACCTGCCTGCACAGCACTACACACAGTTAAATAATCACTAGACTCCCACACTCCCACTACACTACACTGACTACAACTAACTACAGCAATCACTCACTGACTAGCTAACTGTGTACAGTATAAGAGCAGTGTTAGCAAAAAAAACGCTTTGTTTTTAACACAATAAATGCACTTGCTCAAACAACAATGGCCTGGAGATAATCCTCTCAGCACCACAGTCTAGCAAGGACAGAGCTTTTCCATCATGGCCGCCGCTTTATATTCAGGAGGGGAGGGCATAGCTCCCCTCCTGTGATTGGTTGCTAGGGCCTGGCTGGGGCACTCTGATTGGCCTGCAATGTGTCACTTCCGCATAGTTTGACGCATTTCCGCAAACCACGACTTCAGCACCGGGTTTCACGAGCGTGAATGCGGATTTCTGTCCGCATTCACGCGAAGCCGAAGTAGATTTTCGTGGTTGAAAATCTATTCACGGATTTTCGTGTCCGAGGCGGAATGCGTCAAAATGGTCGTGAATCCACGCGTAAGCGTGATCACGACCTGGCGGTGAGCACCACTGCTTGAGGTACAGCGCTCACTATACACCAGTAATTCTGGATGTGCAGCCTTGCTTTCAGGAGCATAAAGAGATGCTTAGCATATTCAGGAATGATGCATCACGGGACATCACAGTTGCTCATTTGAAGCAGAGTTTTGCAAATACTTTAAAATGGCAAAATTCCATTCAGCTTTGCTTTTCGATAGAGGGCTTTTTAGTCTCTTTTAGGCCTTTATACCTTTCCAGGTAGTTCTGGGTCACCAGGTGCGGTCTGGGTATTTTTTAGTACTGGTCCAAGTCCTATCCCATAGAGCCATATCAATCCATACCATGCATATGGATACATGTTGGATTGATGTGACTCTGTAAAATGTATTAGCAACAGGCTCACCATATACCAGCGGTTCTGGATGTACAAGCTTGCTTTCAAGGGCATAGAGTTGATTTGCATAGGGATGCATCATGGGAAACCTAAGGTGCTCATTTAACACAAATACCTTCTGTTTTAAGGATGCAAAATTACATTTAGCATCTTCAATGTGTCCTTCTAGTCACCACCAGGTGGCAATGGTGCTTTAAAAATGAAACCAGCAAATGCTTCCCTCATCTGTTTGGCCACTAATGGTCCAATTTCTAGCGAAAAATCGTTTGAGCGATCAGAAATTCTGACCGGATTGGTTGTAAATAATCTCCATTGGTGGACACAATCGATTATGAACGAGTGAAAAAAATGTCGCCCGAATGAATTTTCGTCGAACGAAAATTTGGATTTTCTTGGTGGTCGTGATAGATAGGAAGCAAAGATTGGTTAGTTGATGGTGTAGTGAACAATTTTTCGTCCGATCAGAATTTCTGATCGCTCAAACGATTTTTCGCTAGAAATTGGACAGTTAGTGGCCACCTTTACACTGATATGTTGTGATGCAATGGACACAGTTTAGTGCACTGTAGCGTGCTGCAATGTATGCTGGGAATACACAGCTGATTCTGAGCTGATAAGATGGCTCAATAGATAATTTCTGACATGTCTGATCACCATTTGATCGTTTTGCCGCTCGATTTCTCATTAAAGTGAATTGAAAAAAGATAAGAAAAACGAGCAGAAGATAAAAGAATGGAGCGGGCAAAACTATAGGGCACAGAATCGACCTGTGTATTCTCACACCTCAACATCTGAGATGCGAAGCAAGGGATTCTGTTGTTCCAACATTGTTTTATGCAGTGCTTCTAGAATCGCACACGTTGACTTGCACAATGGCCAATATCCTATTTACTTCTCTTCTGATTTTTTCCCAAGGAGACTTTTTTCAAAACTTAACAGTAAAATACTTTTAAAAGGAAACCTGAAGCGAGTAAAATTATTCATAATAAACACATGATGCAGCTGCAAATGAATATTACATACTAACCTCACCGTCAGTCCCTCTCAGAAGCTCATTATTTTCTTCTTACAGTGATCCCTTCCAGTTCTGACAAGATTTTGTCAGAACTGAAATATAGCAGTTGCTGTCAGTTCTATATCAGCAGCTGTCAGGCCTAGTGCACACCAATCGGTTTTTGAAGCGATCCGCCGGCCGCATCCGCCTGTAAAAACACTTGGCTAATGTATTGCAATGGGATGGTGCACACCGGCAGTTTGAGGTTTTAGCCCAGCCGCAAACGTGCCTCCTGCTGCACGTTTGCGGTTTTCTGAAGCGTTTCGTCCTCAATGTAAAGTATAGGAAAAACGCAAACCGCTCTGAAAAACGCTACTTCAGAGCTGTTTGCCAGGCGTTTTTGTTACAGAAGCTGTTCAGTAACAGCTTTTACTGTAACAATATGTGTAATCTGCTACACAAAAACGCACCCAAAACCGCTAGGTATGTTTACAAAACCTCTCTAAACATACCTAGAATCGCTCTAAAATCAGCTCCCAAAACCGCTAGCATATTGCGGATCTGCTAGAGGTTTTGGTGTGCACTGGGCCTCAGTTACAACTGATTGTGCAAGGTAATGTCCATGTTTTCCTATGGCTCAAGAGGGTGATATTACAGTTTAACAGTGTGCTGACCAGTTCAGGTTTATATTTTCAGCTCAGGTTCACTTTAAGGCTCCCACTAAGCAAGAAATTACTTAATATAACTGAGTAATTTCTTGAACTCTGAATTACTAAGTGCTGAAAAAGTATCCTTAGGGAGCAAACTCAGTAGAAAGTTAATTGGACAAGGGAAACTGTTAATCGAGGTGCACATTGGTCAGTTTCTTTTTTCCCTATCAAACATCACATGCCACTGCACATTATTACCTATTAGTATTACCTATGTGTACGTTTTAACTGAAGGGGAACAGCTGAATTAAGCCAGCATGCTTATCTGAACTCGGTGAGTTAATGGTACACTTAAAGAGAGTCTGAAGCCCTTTAAAAATTCTCTTTTTATTAGAAATTTATGTAAAGCAGTATCAGCCTAGCTAAAACGCTGTATTCTCGCGGCAGAACGAGGTAATTAATCCAAGAAAAAAATGGTATGGGGATCCTAAAGCTAGTTACAAAGATACAAAATGTATTAACCTATTTTGGTTCCTGGATGTAGAAACTACATCCAGGAACCATGCGCGCTACCTCGCGCTCCCGCGGCCGATCACGCGCGTGCACTCCCGGCTGCGGATTCGGTAGCCACGGAATCAATGTATCGGGCTATGTAAATATTTACCTAAGGGTCTAAACTTTTTAAATATCAATGTAAAGATGAAATATTTCTATTTTTTTTTTTATTTTAAACTTGTAAATAGTGATAGATGCAAAATGGAAAAAATGCACCTTTATTTCCAAATAAAATATTGTCGCCATACATTGTGATAGGGACATAATTTTAACGGTGTAATAACCGGGACATATGGGCAAATACAATACGTGAGTTTTAATTATGGAGGCATGTATTATTTTAAAACTATAATGGCTGAAAACTGAGAAATAATGAATTTTTCCATTTTTTTCTTATTCTTCCTGTTAAAATGCATTTACAGTAAAGTGGCTCTTAGCAAAATGTATCCCCCAAAGAAAGCCTAATTGGTGGCGGAAAAAACAAGATATAGATCAGTTCATTGTGATAAGTAGTGATAAAGTTATAGGCTAATGAATGGGAGGTGAACATTTCTCACGTGAAAACGACGGAACCTGAATGGGTTAATTGGAAATAGAAAAAGCGACAAACAGTGGTAAATTCATTCACCCAATTCCCCCTAAAAACAAAGTGATCCTGGCCATGGATCTAATGGGGACGCCCGCAGTTCCACCAGGAGTGCACTCCTATCAATGAAGCAGAGCGGACATGTCAAATGATTTTAATCTTCGGGCCCCAGAAGCACATAGCCAGGTAATAGGCGGTTTCCAGAAGCATCTCAATTTCTTCTGCACTAAGCATATGTAATCCACCCGTGTGCTGTATGATTAGCAGCACGCCTCTATGCAGATAGCACAAACGCCCTCATTACAGACACTATTGGCTGGTGTCTAACCTCTACTCCGTCCTGCCCATAGGCCCTATAGACAGGACCATCAAAACTCACGTGATCCCGAAATGGCTGTATTGCGTGCGTCACCAGTCCAGAGGATCCAGGCCTCTAATTGTGCGGTGTAGCCGTAATGTTGGGGCCAGCCGGGTAGCCCGATGTTGTGACCAGGTCGGTGTCAGACATGCGGCAGAGGAGGAGGAAGAGTGGCGGAGGCACGGGGAACGCTGGTGCAGCAAGTCTGGCGGGTACCGCACCCTCACGTGACACGTTTCGTCACCAATCCGTGACTTCCTCAGACGTGACGTCACCGGCGTGGTTGAGTCCTTATATAGCCATGGCAACCACGCCGGGACTAGGATGGATGCCGAGAGGAAGGTAAAACAATTTAAAAGTGATGCACTGAAGTGCTTCTTCTGTATGCAGACAGCAGACCGGAATGACCCAGTGTAACAAGGGCAGTGGAGAGTCACAGGAACGCTTTCAAATTCAAAGCCCTGTTTAAGCCTTGCGGGAACAAGCTGCCACAGTCAAAAATAAACTTTGATTCCTTCTGCAAGAGTTGCCTGTCATAGTCACCCCGACGGGGGCTAGTGTTCAATTTATGAATCCCCATAAAGCGGAGTCCAGAAACATTACCATTATGCACTGTTCTGAAATGCTGAGCTAAGGGATTAAGCCTCTTTTTATCAATTGTAGTACTTTTTATGTTAGATATATGTTCTCCAATACGTATGTTGAGAGGTCTATATGTTTTCCCAATATATATTAGATCACAAGGGCATCTAATCTGATAAATTACTCTAACAGAAGAGCAGGATATATAATCATTAATGGCAAAGGATTTTGATCATGATTGTAAAAGCAATTTCCAGGCTGAACATACCTGCACACATCACAATCTAAGCACTTATGCATGCCTCTATTGGATTTCTTCTTGGGGGTCTTATTCCACCCGAACTCGCTGGAGACCAACAAATCACCCAAGTTGGTGCATCTTTTAGCAGCCATATGTGGGTAATCGCCCACAATCTCTGCCATAATTGGATCTCTCTGTAAGAGATGCAAATACTTCTGCAAGATTTGTCTCACCTCGCCAAATTGGGCCCCATAAGTCGTAACAATACGGGAGACCTACAGCGGCCTAGGTTTCCCACCATTGGGAGCCTCTTGTCCATCTTTTGACCTTTTTGCCAATAGGTCTCTTCTATCACGGGCCAAAGCCCTATGATAGGCCGTTATTACCACACGGTTGGGGTACCCCCTTGTCAGCAGCCTGCCCCTCAGCTCACAGGCTTCTCTTTGAAAGTCAGTTAATGTATTACAATTCCTTTGCAGCCGAAGGAACTGGCCTGTGGGAACTGCCCACTTCTGGGCCGGGAGATGAGAGCTGGCAGCCGACAAGGGGGTATTCTGAGCAGTGGGTTTCCTGTAAGTGCAGGTAACCAGGGAGTTGCCCTCCTTTTTAATAGAAAGATCTAAAAAGGAAATTTCCTTGGGGTCACGGATTGGTGACGAAACGTGTCACATGAGGGGGCGGTACCCGGAAGACTCGCTGCACCAGCGTTCCCCGTGCCTCTGCCACTCTTCCTCCTACTCTGCCGCATGTCTGACGCCGACCTGGTCACAACATCGGGCTACCCGGCTGGCCCCAACATTACGGCTACACCGCACAATTAGAGGCCTGGATCCTCTGGACTGGTGACGCACGCAATACAGCCATTTCGGGATCACGTGAGTTTTGATGGTCCTGTCTATAGGGCCTATGGGCAGGACGGAGTAGAGGTTAGACACCAGCCAATAGTGTCTGTAATGAGGGCGTTTGTGCTATCTGCATAGAGGCGTGCTGCTAATCATACAGCACACGGGTGGATTACATATGCTTAGTGCAGAAGAAATTGAGATGCTTCTGGAAACCGCCTATTACCTGGCTATGTGCTTCTGGGGCCCGAAGATTAAAATCATTTGACATGTCAGCTCTGCTTCATTGATAGGAGTGCACTCCTGGTGGAACTGCAGGGTTCCCCATTAGATCCATGGCCAGGATCGCTTTGTTTTTAGGGGGGATTGGGTGAATGAATTTACCACTGTTTGTCGCTTTTTCTATTACCAATTAATACATTTTGTATCTTTGTAACTAGCTTTAGGCTCCCCATACCATTTTTTTCTTGAACAACATATCTTATGGGTGAGACAGGCCGTATCTATAGGGTTTGATATCCCGTACCTCTTGTCTTTGTTGAAGTAATTAATCCCCCCGAATCCCCGGGGGCAAAATTCATGGGGCTTCTGTGTAGAGGCAGAGCTTTGTGCTGTAGCTCTGCTTCTACTTGCGTCAATCCCCGCTGATCACCGCCTCTCCTTGTCTTCTTTTCACTGAGAGGGGTGGGAAGAGGCGGAGATCCACGCAGAGATTGATGCGACTAGCGGCAGGGCTACAGCACTAAGCTCTGCCTCCCCAGGCAGCAAAATCCAGGACCTGGAAAGTCATAGAATTACGCCCTGGTATTTGGGAAATTAAAGGGAAAGGTTTTATACATACCTGGGGCTTCCTCCAGCCCCATAAGCCTGGATCGCTCCCACGCGGCCATCCTCCACTGCCTGGATCCACCGGTACCGGGTTCCGTCATTTCCGCGAGTCGGCCAGCTGACGCGGCCATTTGTCCGCATCACAGGGGCTCCCTCCATTTACCTACGCGTGCGGCTGCATACTGCGCAGCCGCATGCGTAAGGGCATGGAGGGAGCCCCTGTGCATGCGGACAATTGGTCGCGTCCGACGGAAGTGGCGGGGCCAGGTACCGGCGATACAGGAAGCGGAGGATTGCGGCGTGGGAGCGACCCGTGCTTATGGGGCTGGAGGAAGCCCCAGGTATGTATAAAACCTCTTCCTATTTTTCCATATCCTTCCTCTCTGGTTCCCTTTAATTACCTTGTTCTGCCACGGGAATGCAGCGTTTTAGCTAGGCTGATACTGCTTTACGTAAATGTCTAATAAAGAGAGGTTTTTAACTTAGCTCAGCTCGTCCATGACCGCTAGATGGCGCCGCTCAGACCCTGCTGGGCTGATTTTAACAAATTTTTTTTTTAAAAACATGCAGCCAGCACTTTGCTAGCTGCGTGTGGGGGACGATCACCGCCGATGCGCCGCTACCCGTCGCGTAAGCACCCCCCCCCTCCCGAGACCCCTGTGCAGCCTGGCCAATCAGTGCCAGGCAGCGCTGCGGGGTGGATCGGGACTCCCGATGACGCCACGACGTCGGTGACGTCATCACTATGGTTCCCATGACGACGGGGGAAGCCCTCCAAGAAATCCCGTTCAGAACGGGATTTCCAGATGGGCTAATGCGCCGGAAGCGATCGGAAAGGTGAGTAAGACGCCGCCGGGAGGGGGGAATCATGTAGCTAGCGCTAGGCTAGCTACATGTTTAAAAAAAAAAATAAAAATAAAAAATAAATAAATACTGCTGCGCCGCCACCCTGGCGATCCTAATAGAACGCCAGGGTGGTTAAAAGGCTTCAGACTCACTTAAAGGTTTCAAAGTTTGGAGACTGACAGATTTTGTAAGAAAAATTCAAAAGAAGGGAGGAAGTTGCAAAAAGTCTTGTATGGGTGGTCCTGGACAAATGATTTACCATATGTTTGGGACTATAAGACACGTATAACATCCCTACAAATTCTGAAATTGCAGAAACTGACAGACAGTTGTGTGAACAAGCCCCAAGTATAAATGTACAACAATGCAAGGTTTACATAATTTGGTACCATTGTTAGTTTCAACTTCTTGCCGACCGATCCACGCCAATCGGCGTGAATGCAGCAGCTCCCCCAGGACCGCTCAACACCAATTGATGTAAAGCCCTGTGGGTGCGTTTCGCAGGAGATCACGTGGGCATCTCTGCTTGAATGACGGAGCTCCGCTCTGTCATCAGTCTCCCAGCGCCGATCACCGCTAGGAGACTGTCACTGCCGTCTATTTACATTGTACAGCTCTGCGATCTACAGCAGCGCTGTACTGGGGACAGCCGTGTCACTCTGCTGTACCCCTGGGAGGCTCAGGAGCGATCAGCTGTCATAGGCTGGCGCGTGGAGGGAGTAAAAAATAAATTAATAAATAGGGAAATTTAATTTAAAAAAAAATGCACAAATAAAAAAAATATAAACATTGTGGGAGCGATCAGAGCCCATCAATAGAAAGCTCTGTTGGTGGGCAGAAAAGGGGGGGGGGGGGGGTCACTTGTGTGCTGAGTTATACAGACCTACAGCGAGCCCTTAACCACTTGCCGACCGCCCATGGTAAAGTGGTGTGCAGAACGACCGCAATATGCCCATCGGTGGCGGCTCATTCTGCACTAGCTGGCCGGGGATTGCGCGCTGAATGCACGCGCATCCGCCGCCAATAGGCTCTGCCCACCCGCGACATCAGCCCGCTGGCCAGTCAGCAGCGCCAGCGGGTTAACCCCCCCCGATCTGCCGCATTAAAAGCGTATAATACGCTTTGTAATGTATACAAAGCGTATTCTACAGGCTGCCTCCTGCCCTGGTGGTCCCAGTGATCGAGGGTCCACCAGGGCAGGTTGCAGCCCCCCTAGTATGCACCCAAGCACACTGATCCTGCCCCCCCTGCCCTCTGATCGCCCACAGCACCCATCAGCCCCCGCCCACCCCCCAGACCCCTGTTTGCACCCCATTAACCCCCTAATCACCCATCAATCACCTCCCACACCCTCAGATCCTCCCTAACCCCCCCCCCCCGTGTACTGTATACATCTATTCTCCCCTGCAATCACCCACTGATCACCTGTCAATCACCCATCAATCACCCCCTGTCACTGCCATTCATCAGATCAGACCCTAACCTGCCTCTTGCAGGCATCTGATCACCCACCCACGCCATCAGATCGCCTACAGACCCACCCTCAGATCACCTCCAAAGTGCATTGTTTACATCTGTTCTCCCCTCTAAACACCCACTGATCACCCATCAATCACCCCCTGTCACTGCTACCCATCAGATCAGAGCCTAATCTGCCCCTTGGGCACCCAATCACTAGCCCACACCCTCAGACCCCAGCCCTGATCGCCTCGCCAGTGCATTGCTTGCATCTATTCTCCCTTCTAATCACACCCTGATCACCGATCAATCACCCCGTCACCCCCTGTCACTGCTACCCTTCAGATCAGACCCTAAACTGCCCCCTGTGGGCACCCAATCACCCACCCACACCCTCAGACCCCAGCTCTGATCACCTCGCCAGTGCATTGCTTGCATCCATTCCCCCCCTCTAATCACACCTTGAGACACCCATCAATTACCTCCTGTCACCCCCTAGCACACCTACCCATCAGATCAGGCCCTAATTTGCCCCATGTGGGCTCCTGATCACTCGGCCAAACCATCAGATCCCCCTCAGACCTCCTTCCGATCACCTCCCCAGTGCATTGAATGCATCTATTATCCCCTCTAATCACCCCCTGAGACACACATCAATCACCTCCTGTCACCCCCTAGCACTCCTATCCATCAGATTAGGCCCTAATCTGCCCTTGCGGACTTTTGATCACCCGGCCAAACCCTCACCCACCCCACCGCAGTGACAGAATTTTTTTTCCCCCGCTGGTCTATACGACCTAATTGTGGCTGAGACCAACCGTTATGCCACACAATACGCAACTGCAAATCCAAGAAGCTATCATGCCCAGCCTTTTCGGTGGAAGCCACTCCAAGTTTCCGAACGTAACATTTTTTGGGGCCTTCTCCTTAACATGGGTCTAGTCAAAAAGAATGTATTGCGGCCTTATTGGTCTACGCACCCAGTACATCACATGCCCATGTTCTCTGCTGCCATGTCCAGGTCACAATTTGAGAACATCCTGCACTTCAGTGCCGATACAACCAGTCATCTAAGAGGCCACCCTGCTTATGACCGGTTCCACAAAATTCGCCCCTCATAGACCACCTGTCATCAAAATTTGCAGATGCATATACCCCTGAACAATCATTTTGAGGCATTTGGTTTCCAGACTACTCACGGTTTTGGGCCCCTAAAATGCCAGGGCAGTATAGGAACCCCACAAGTGACCCCATTTTAGAAAGAAGACACCCCAAGATATTCCGTTAGGTGTATGATGAGTTCATAGAAGATTTAATTTTTCGTCACACGTTAGTGGAAAATGACACTTTGTGAAAAAAAAAAATCAATTTACGCTAACTTGTGACAAAAAATAAAATCTTCTATGAACTCATCATACTCCTAACAGAATACCTTGGGGTGTCTTTCTAAAATGGGGTCACTTGTGTGGTTCCTATACTGCCCTGGCATTTTAGGGGCCCTAAACCGTGAGGAGTAGTCTAGAAACCAAATGCCTCAAAATGACCTGTGAATAGGACGTTGGGCCCCTTAGCGCACCTAGGCTGCAAAAAAGTGTCACACATGTGGTATCGCCATATTCAGGAGAAGTAGTACAATGTGTTTTGGAGTGTATTTTTACACATACCCATGCTGGTTGGGAGAAATATCTCTGTAAATGACAATTATTTTTTTTTTTTTACACACACACACACACACACACACACACACACACACACACACACACACACACACACACACACACACACACACACACACACACACACACACAATTGTCCATTTACAGAGATATTTCTCCCACTGACATCACCTGCCAGCAGTAAAAATATCACCATGTGATGTCAGAATGTAAATCAGGGAGATGAAAGATTTTTACAATGGGCAAACGCTGCCTAAATCATTTAATCATCATTGTAAGAATGAAGCACTTTATTACATTATTTTCACAGGCGTTCCTCTTTAACTCTTCTTGGATTCATTTCTGTGAATTAATAGCCTGTCTTAAACTTTAGAATTCTGTAGTTATTTTAAGGATTTAATAGTTAACTTTAGAGACCTCTGCTTAAAGTGGACCTGAACTCAGAACTCCTCTCTGCTCTAAAAGATACAGAACAGCATAATAACCTTTAAACAATAAACATCTTTGTTACAGCTGATACAAACCCTAAAATAAATCTGCACAGTTTCTACTTCCTGATTCATGGAAGCATATAAACATATTGTTTACAGCCTGTACTTTCAAATGGGCTTATCTGCAATAGGCAGTCATGTGACACATGGGAGAGATCAAATTCCAAGTAGTGGTGATTAGACACAAATGAGGAGGAATTACACAGACTAAACTCTTTAAATACATATATGGTGCATTTCTGTTATGTTTTCCTTGTGTCCTGTACAAGCGTTCAGTTCCACTTTAACTTAAAGTGAACCTCCGGACTAAAAATCTACTCAGCAGAACTGAAAAGGCTTGGTGTTTCTTTAAGTTTCACAGCATCAGAACTTTGATTTTTAGCTGCATTTTTAGCTAAGCTCCACCCATCAAAGAAAACTGCCCGGGCTTTTTTTCCCTGATGCTGTGCAAAGCATGATGGGATTTCCTATGTTGTTCACGTTGCCTAGCAACTGGGAGGGGTGATCAGCACACAGGACAGTTGAAACTTTGTCTCATGCTCCCTCTCACCTCCTTTCAACCAAAAAGATGGCTGCCCTCATGAAATCAAACATTCGGCTGTTCTTTTAAAACAGGGTGGGTAAGAGATTATATTACCTATCTATTTTAATTAACATACCTAATGTAACTTAATGACAATATGTTTGTTTAGGCTGAAGTTCCTCTTTAAAGACAGGTTTGCCTGAGGTAAATGGTTTAGTGAATACTACATGCCTTATCACCATGGTGATAACACTAGAAACACGCTCGGAAATGTTATTAAAGACAGGAGATGAGCTTAGTGAATTGAGGCCATTGTTTTGCCAAGCTGAACTCATAATGATTGTACCCAATTATCATTCCCATTACATCCAGTAAACAAACAGTACTCTGTGTCCTGACCTCTTTATTCATAGTAAAAGCAGCTAATGAGAAAGCCTTAATATGCATTAAGCCTAGTTTCAGATGATGGAAATCCTTTATACCATCGCTTCAAACACAGATTATTAGAAAATTATTAAACGCTGAATAAAAAGTTTCCGCATAACAAAACGTATTCCTGTTTCTGGAAACAATAGTGCAGCTACAAATAACAGATGTCACTGCTGTGTTTCCCCTCGGAACAGCCAGCGTAGAAAACCACGTTCCCACCAGCATGGCGATAGCAAAGCCTGGGCCTAGCTTCATTATAAAGTATCGGTTCTGTTGCTTGACAACAGTGATGCAGTCTATCTCATGAATGTTTTTGTCGCTTCCAAAAGCGCTTAACATCTGAATGTCCAGCTGGGGTGACCACCATTACCCGCCGAGCAGGGTTCTCAAACACAAGCACGCCCAGGTCCTGAGCATAGTTTCTTAGTAACTCAAAGTCCACCTGAGAGAGGAACTGATTGTACAGAACACCTAATGGAGGAACAGAGGAAAGAAAAAAAGAAAAAGTAGTAAAAGGACTTTCACCACAGAGCTTCCTATTTGTTAGTTACTAATAGCATAAAATACCACAAGTCCATATTCTTTGTCAACTATCATGGCACAGTAAAACTAAGACATTTCTGTGTGGTGATGTGCTGATGCACGCACACACGCACACACAAATTGATGTTGTTATCTCAATAATATATTTCTATAACAAAAGAAAAAAATCATGAAAATTGGAAGAAAAAAAAACCGCAATATTTCTGACAATTCAAAAAGTGAAACTCATTATACAGATTTATTACACACTTCAATTCACTAAACATTACCGCATTCAATAATGCAGAAAACAGCTGGGTTTTTTTCAGAACAACTTGCTAAACACCAATTCACTAAGGCTGTTAATACTGTAAAATAAAATTACCGACTAGTGAGGTAAATTACAGACCTGTGCAGATTTGGTGCAGCACTGCATGACTGATTTAAGTACCTGGAGCTTCAGTCAGGGACCACACAAATTAGTAAAATAGATGAATAGAAAAAATGGATAAGCCGTTTTTCGACTTCACCTGGCGCCAAAATGGCCAGTACTTATAATAGACTGCTGCTACTCACTCCATTTCATCCGATGCACTGTAGGGCTGGATATGAGAACCAGAGCAGGAGAGCTAGACATTCAAAGAGACTTTTCTGTATCTCTTTAGATGTGCAGATCTATATACTGATACACAGGAGAGCTCCCTCTAGTGGCCAGCATGCACATCTAAATGGATACAGAAAGCCTTTTACTCTCTAGTGAGCCGACACAGGAACATGCAGACCAGCTGCAGGTGAAGAGTCACGCTTGCTGCAAGCAACTATTCTACAGCTGGTGAGACTATTACATTACCAAGCAGGGCTTAGTAAATTGCTGAACGTTTTTTTTGGGGGGGGGTTTAACCAAACAGTCCTTGGTGGATTGAAGCAAGAGTGATATATTTCAAGCATCTATTTTCATTTTGCGAATCATGTTCTATAGCTAATTAAAAACAAAGATTCTGTATCTCACAAAATTAGAATACAGTATTGTGAAAAGTTCACTACTGTAGCCTGTGGCTAGGCTCTGTGCTTCAAGAGCCAACACACACAAATATATGGGGCTAGAACTGTCGCATACCTTGTGTCAAGCAGCACGGTGGCATAGTGGTTAGCGCTCTCGCCTTGCAGCGCTGTGTCCCCGGTTCGAATCCCAGCCAGGTCAACATGCAAGGACTTTGTATGTTTTCCCACACAGTGACTTGGGGAGCCATGTCATCTGCTAATGTTGGTCCACTATGTTTTATCAAGTTCAAAGTCAGAGAAGCAGTGTGCCAGGAAATTTTAGAGCACAGTAGGCTTTTCTGTGCTGACAAACCTTATGGAAATGTAAATTTTATTTTCTAGCAGGACTTGGCACCTCCCCACACTGCCAGAAGTACCAATACTGGTTTTATGACCATGGTACCACTGTGCTTGATTGATCATTCTACTCACCTGACCTAAATCTCATAGAAGATCTATAGGGGTATTGTCAAGAGGAAGATGAGAGACACCAGACTCCAAAATGCAGACAATCTAAAGGCTGCTCTCAAAGCATCCTGGGCTGCCATAATACCACAGCATTGTCACTGGCTGATTACCTCCATTCCCAAGCCCCATGCTGCATTGAAGCAGTAATTCATTGAAAAGGTGTCCTGACCAAATATTGAGAGTGTACATGGATATACAGTTCAGTAAGCCAACATCTCGTCATTATAAATTTGTTTTTATTGGTCTTACTAGAGGGGGGGGGGAAAAAAAAAAAAAAAGAGCCTTCCGTTAAAAAACGGGCGCTAGGCCACGGCTGCTAAACCCTGGCAAAGCGCATACCGACGATTCCCGCTCACCCATCCCCCACCACTGTCCGAAGTATATGCACACAGGGAGATGTTGCTTGCTTGGCAGTTGGCAAAACCTTGTTATTTCCCACAATGCAATGAGGTTCACAGACAGCAAACTGTCAAGTCTGGAAGCAGGGGGGGGGGGGGGGGACACACACACAGGAGGACGCAGAGACACAGGGGTTTTATTATATAGGATGTCATATTCTTCTTATCTGAGATACATAATTTGGGGGTTTTCATTGCCAGTAGGCCATAATCAGCAAAATGAAAATAAATAAATACTCTAAATATATCACTGCAGTGTTATCCCCAGAAATATTTTCCAGCCGGGTGGCATGAAATAGTAGCCGGGTGGGGCGAGAGGAGAATGCAGGGCCAGTGCTTCTGTGAGCAACTCTGCTTACATCATAGGAGGAGGTGAACTGATGACAGCCGGGTGGTCACCAAAACTAGCCGGGTGGAGCACCAGGCTAAAAGAGCCTGGGGAGAACACTGCACTGTGTGAAATGAATCTCACACACACATTAATTAACTTTTCAATGATAGTCTAATGTATTGAGATGCACTAGTAAAGGTTATAACTTGTCAGGTTGCTCCTGTCATCCCTGTTCCTGTTTTTCTGTCAAACAGGAAGTAGGAGAAGCTCTCCCAGAGGAGAGTTGGACAGACAGCAATAAAAACATAAAAAAGAGGTTGTAATCACTTTTCACCCCATTATAAACTAAAATGATTCCTTCCATGACGTTTGGAGCTACATATGCCCTTTGTTTACCATGGATCAGCAGCAATTTATGAAGACTGTGATGAGGACAAATACCACCTGTACAGAGCACCCCTGTGGGATAAAGTTAACAACAACCAGTTTTACAAACCTTCAGAAAAACGAAGGCGATCTCTCTCGAGTTCCCAAAGACGAATCTGATCAGTGATGGTTGGAGGCAGCACTGGAGTCTGGAAGAAATAAATATGTAATCACATTTAGGTGGTGAAAATAGTACCTTACCTGTTACAGGGCTAATACAGTACACAAACAGATATATTATAAATCTGATCTACATAGTATTTAAACAAATTTGCCACCAAATATCGCAATTCACACAAATGAGTTGGGTACACACCACATTACTTAATCATGTTATGTTGATTAACCTCCTGAGCGTTACGCCGCTCAGGAGGTTTTGCAGCCTCAGGAGTCCCCCAGTATAAAACTAATAGATCGCACATGCCTGCAAAAGGTTTAGCTAGCACTAGGCTAGCTAGTATTGGTGGCCAGCACCCCCGACCACTACTGATCCAGCCGCTTATACATTATCCACCTGGCTCCAGCGATCGACGCAGCCTCCCCGCACAGCTCCAGTCTTCTTTATGGGGAGGATCGTGACTGCACATGACGTCATGTACGATCCTCCCCATAGAGAGAACGGAGCTGTGCGGGGAGGCTGCGCTGATTGCTGGATCCAGGCTGGGTAATGTATAAGCGGCTGGATCGGGGTGGGGATCAGAAGCGATCTGTGTGAGACGGGGAGGGGGCAGGCAATGGCCACCAACACTAGCTAGCCTAGTGCTCGCTAAACCTTTTGCAGGCATGTGATCTTTTAATTTTTTACTGGGGGACTCCTGAGGCTAGCAAACGACAGTGTTGGGCATACCGCTACGGAGGTTAATATGTACGGTTATCTATCTGTGTCCCATATGATGGCTGGAGAAAAGCCAGTACCATGATTTAAAAATTGCTTCCATTAAATTGATTGGACAGTACTTTAAGGAACGCTACAGCTGCCTCATTTAACACCTGTGTGAACTGGCCCTACAAAGATTTATGCAACTTTGCGTAAACAATGAATCAACACAAAAAATAAACATGCTTTGGGTTAAATGCATGAATCAGTTGTTTAACCACTTAACTCAAAATGGACGGATATATCCATCTAGTTTGAGCCGTGGTTAATCAATCTGGATGCATATGTGGGTCAAGTGTTGCCGCTGCAGGTGGGCACACACGAGCTTGTTCGCGTCAGGATTTACATGGCGGCAATTGTTGAAGGAGAACAGGTGTTCCACGAGCCAATCAAAGTGCCTGTGAATGAACGAATATGTTTTGAATCATGAGGCATGTTGTTAATTCATGTAAGTGAACGCAGACATCTGCCACCAATGAAGAACTAACACATAAATACATGCAAAACGTGGGTAAAAGCTCACCTGCTGCAGCATCACAGTGTGTGCTCTTGTCCTCAAGAAATGAATTATCTATAAGTTGAGGTGTATAAAGAAAAGAGAAAAAAAAAAAGTTTACAAAACATCTAAAGAGAGGGAAAGTGGTGCTCTGTAAGATCTTAAAGGGAACCTGTACTGAGTAAAATTATTTTAAAATAAACATATGAGGTAACTTCAAATGAACATGAAATAGTTACCTTGCCATCAGTTCCTTTCAGAAGCTCACCATTTTCTTATGACAATGATCCCTTCCAGTTCTGACAACATTGTCAGAACTGAAATATATCAGTTGCTGTCAGTTATAGCTGAGAGGAAAACTGATGTGCCAGTTAATGTCCATGTTTCCCTATGGCTCAAGTGGGTGATGTTACAGTTTAACAGTGTGCTGACCAGGAAGCGGTTATGGGGTAATGGACATTTTCAAATGGAGGACAGAGAATTCCCTTGATCACAGTGGACAAACAGGACGCAGGAGAGGAGAAAGAGATTGAGGAGTAGACTACATGGGAGGTAAGTATGACTTGTGTATTTTAATTTTCAGTTCAGGTTTTCTTTAACATAACCTTCCATGAGAATTGAACCTTAAACTTTTCTGGTGGATAGATTATATGCTAGATGTTCAAAACTTTGTGCATAGTCCTTAACAAGGAGTTTGGCTATTTCAGCTACACCCATTTTTAAGAAGTGCATAAAATCAAGCAACCTTGTGACCTCTTTAGGAATTCATATGCAATAGAATGGATTGTACTGAAGAGCAGTTACTTCTAGCAGGTAACTGCAAGCCTGGTCAACCATTTTTTCTGGTATTGTGAAATTAAAGTACTCATGTACGCACAGTTTTAGATCTGAAAAAAAAAAAAAAAAAAAACAACGCACCACCACACAACTAGTCTACTCCTGGATTCCTTCGCTGCCTTTTCCGCCCTGTCAGCTCTCCCATTCCGCCACTGCGTCCTCTCGTATTTGCCATCATCTTCACCAATATGGCGCTGTCTCAGAAGTAACCCGAAAGTACTTCCGGGTCAGCACCATAGCAGTAAAGATGACAGCAGTTACAGGAGGACACCGCAGCGGAATGGGAGAGGCGACAGGTCGGAAAAGGCAGCGAAGGCATCCAGGAGTAGGCGAGTTGTGCGGTGGTGCTTTTTTTCCCTCAGGTCTTTAACCATTTAAGCTGCGTGGACGTGAGCTTCACATCCACAGCGGCAGCAGCTAGAGCAGCAGGGACGCGCCAGTCACGTCCCTGCAGTTTGGGTGGTCTGCAGGCAATCGTGCGGGCAGATGCCTGCGATCGTACTGCTGCTGCTAGCAGGGGGGGGGGGGGCGGGAGGAATTGGCTGCCAGGGACAAAAGTTCCCTGTGCCAATCCAAGCATGTCCGCTGAGAATAAACACTGTTTTTGTTTAAAAAAACAGTGTTTATTCTTTACATACAGCCACTGCGCTATCTCCCACCGCTGATTTCCGCCGCCGATGTTTAATTTATGAATGGAAACAATATTTCCATTCATAATCTCCCCGCCGCCACTGTGATCGGAGATTTCCAATGGAAGCCTACGTCACTTCCCCCTAGTTACAATGTTATGATACATTGTATCCTATTAGCATATGTATGCTAATAGGATTTTTGCTCCTGGATAGTGCTAATGTAGCATGAACTAATCCCCGCAGGGCAGCCGCTTTGCGGTATTAGTTTTAGACCCTGCATAGTTTGGCATGCGAAAGCAAATGCATATTTGCATGAGCAATGTCTCGTGATTAGCCAATTAGGCCAAATTTGCAAAGCCAGATTTATCAGGTTCTACTTGGTTGATGCACACATTTTTTCTTTGTTGTAACTAGCTTCAGCATTATGTTTGGATCTAACAGCATGCCAAGTGATGACAGTGTAGGGTTTACTTGTGTAGTATCCAGTCAAGAATTTGTAACATAATACATAAAATAATATGCCTACTATTCAATTCAGAAAGAGAACACTTATATAATCCATCGTCTATAAGTTTCATCCCTTCATACCTGATCGGCAGTGATACCATTGCCAATAGCTTGCTGAACACTCTCCCTTGTAACCTGTGCTACGACGAGGTTTGGAAATCGATATAACATCTCCGAAAAGAGAGCAATGAGGGCAATCTGCAGCTCGGAGTCTGTAGAGACAGAAGCAGTAAAATGCATTCTACTACTAATACATGCAACAAGATCAAAGGACACCTGAAGTGACAGTGATAGGGAGGCTGCCATATTTTTCCCATATAAAACAATACTGTTGCTTGGCAGCCTTGCTGATCTGCAGCATTGTTGTTCAGAGTCTATGGGTAAAATTATTAGTGGCAGAGGATCAGCAGGAACCCAGACAACTGGTATTGTATAAAATGAAATAAAAATTGCAGCCACCATATGCTCCTGATCACAGATGTCCTTTAATTAAATGCTCATTTTATTTTTTTATGAAAGCGGTAACAAAATACATAGTGAAGCGGCCACTTAGGCAGACTGTATTCTAAAATTGCCAGTTGGAGGATTGTTTTTCTGGAAAGCAAGAGAGCTAAGCCCAACCATAAGCATTGCTGTGATTGCTCAGAAACACCGGCCGGGTAAGTGAACTCAATTAAACTATTCACCTAGCACATAGAGTGGTTTGCAAAAGTATTCGGCCCCCTTGAAGTTTTCCACATGTTGTCATATTACAAACCTGAATCAAGGTTATTGGAATTCCATGTGATAGACCAATACAAAATGGTGTACACCTGAGAAGTGGAACGAAAATCATACATGATTCCAAACATTTTTTACAAATAAATAACTGCAAAGTGAGGCGTGCGTAATTATTCAGCCCCCTTTGGTCTGAGTCCAGTGAGTTGCCCATAGACCTTGCCTGATGAGTGCGAATGACTAAATAGAGTGCACCTGTGTGTAATCTAATGTCAGTACAAATACAGCTGCTCTGTGACAGCCTTAGAGGTTGTCTAAGAGAATATTGGGAGCAATAACCCCATGAAGTCCAAAGAACACACCAGACAGGTCAGGGATAAAGTTATTGAGAAATGTAAAGCAGGCTTAGGCTACAAAAACAATTTCCAAAGCCTTGAACATCCCACGGAGCACTGTTCAAGCGATCATTCAGAAATGGAAGGAGTATGGCACAACTGTAAACCTACCAAGACAAGGCCATCCACATAAACTCACAGGCCGAACAAGGAGAGCACTGATCAGAAATGCAGTCAAGAGGCCCATGGTGACTCTGGACGAGTTGCAGAGATCTACAGCTCAGGTGGTGGAATTTGTCCATAGGACAACTATTAGTTGTGCACTGCACAAAGTTGGCCTTTATGGAAGAGTGGCAAGAAGAAAGCCCTTGTTAACAGAAAAGCATAAGAAGTCCCATTTGCAGTTTGCCACAAGCCATGTGGGGGACACAGCAAACATGTGGAAAAAGGTGCTCTGGTCAGATGAAACCAAAATGGAACTTTTGGGCCAAAATGCAAAACACTATGTGTGGCGGAAAACTAACACTGCACATCACTCTGAACACACCATCCCCACTGTCAAATATGGTGGTGGCAGCACCATGCTCTGGGCGTGCATCTCTTCAGCAGGGACAGGGAAGCTGGTCAGAGTTGATGGGAAGATGGATGGAGCCAAATACAGGGCAAACTTGGAAGAAAACCTCTTGGAGACTGCAAAAGACTTGAAACTGGGGCGGAGGTTCACCTTTCATCAGGACAATGACCCTAAACATAAAGCCAGGGCAACAATGGAATGGTTTAAAACAAAACATATCCATGTGTTAGAATGGCCCAGTCAAAGTCCAAATATAAATCCAATCAAGAATCTGTGGCAAGATCTGAAAACTTCTGTTCAAAAACGCTCTCCATCTAATCTGATTTGGCTGGAGCTGTTTTGCAAAGAAGAATGGGCAAGGATTTCAGTCTCTAGATGTGCAAAGCTGGTAGAGACATACCCTAAAAGACTGGCAGCTGCAATTGCAGCAAAAGGTGGTTCTACAAAGTATTGACTCAGGGGGCTGAATAATTACGCACACCCCACTTTGCTGTTTTTGGGGTTTTTTTTTTTAAATGTTTGGAATCATGTATGATTTTCGTTCCACTTCTCACGTGTACACCACTTTGTATTGGTCTTTCACGTGGAATTCCAATAAAATTCATTCATGTTTGTGGCAGTAATATGACAAAATGTGGAAAACTTCAAGGGGGTCGAAACACTTTTGCAAACCACTGTATCATTTCCAATAAATTAGGAGCCCATGACTAAAAACAAATACTCTATAGATCGGTCTCTATTAAGCTGTGGTATGTTTGATTGGATATTAACCTCATGTTTCAACACAATAAGTCTTTAACTATGTACCTTATTATAACTACACTAGAGTACTTTGGAATATTGACTCTGTATTAGCCTACTATTTTGTTTTTCACGGTTTCAAAATGTTTATTGAAGTTTTTGGTTTAAAGCAATAACAGATCGTAGCATCACTAAGGAGCACAACAGTGGAGAAACATGAACTTGAGGAGCATACAAGAAAAAAAGAAGGCAACCTCGATAAAAATCACATTAAGCATCATCTCTAAAATAAATGACAAAAAACATTGGGGTGTCATTCATAGTCCAAGTTTCCAACCATATACAGTGAAGGGGAGGCAAACTGGCCCATAAAAAAGAGGAGAAAGAACAGCTATAGAAAGATGGAATGAAGAGTAAAGAAAGAGAAAAGAACAAAAATAACACCAGAGCAGATCTAATCAGTGTCCATCAACCTGTTTTAGGACAGGCCAATATAAAGACACCAGGGATCCCAGGTCTTATCGAACTTATCAGTTCTGTCTTCCAAAATACTGGCCATCTTACCCTATGCCATGAAGGTAGTAACTATTTTTAACCTCCTCAAACGACTCAAATTGTGTCCTCCAGGAGCGTGCAATGATTTGCTTCGCTACCACAAAAATAAAGCTCGCCAGTATTCTATGGGTTTTGTTAAGGGATTCCATCTTGATGGGCAACAGTACTGGCCATGGATCCTTCAGGATCACTTTTCCAAACAGTGATCGAAGCAGTCTATACATTCTGGACCAGACCAACATTGTGCAGGACCAGAAAATATGTAGCACATCTCCTCTGGCATTGCAGCCTATGAAACAGAGCCCTGAGCCAGCGCCAGGTACATGAGATAGCCTAGTGACGACCCAGTACCAGTGAAGGAGCACCTTAGAGGCTGACTCGAACCACTACTAGGTTCAAAGATAGTTTTAGGGACTTCTAAATCTCCGCCCATTCCTCTTTGGATTTCTGCCCATTCACTATTTTTTGTTTTTGAGCAATGTAACTGGCTATTGTGTGTTACTTTGACTCGTCATCGAAGTTTTCTCATTTTCTTGAATACTGAAACTTTTTTCAAACTCAGAGATTGTTGAAACTAAAATATCCACCAGGCACAGTAACGCAACCCATAAAAGTAAAATTGTTGGTGCGAACATTTACTAACCTGTATAGGCGTATAGCCTATAGTTAGTTTCCACCAAAATAAAGCCTTGCTTATGGATGTCCAGTGTAGTGCCGGATATCCCAGATGCTAGATTAATAGCCAAACGTGTTGGGTAATAACGTCGAGACTTCCTCTGCAAATGAATATAAAGCATCTCATCAATTGCAATTAAAATGACTTCGTAATGTAGATATAAGGCACTGCAACTCCTCTGAAGTCAGAAAATGCCCTAAAATGTATGATACTCTAAATATAAAACATCAAATGCAGACAGTCTGCAGTAGCAACACATTACTATGCCATTCAAGAACCTGTGTATGCCCCATTATATGTAAATGTCGCATCTTCACATTCTTGGATTCAGAAAAAAAATCGCAAGCAGGTGTGGACAGCATAAGACCACAAGCTAGCATTACACAACATATGAAGAGGTAGGAGCGGAAAGCGAGGCAGATTCCATAAAAGCCCTTCACTGTCAGCAGGGCATGAGATACAAAAGTGTCCGCAGTGGGGGGTGGCACCTCTGATGCAGCGATTGAGATCACGAAACAGCTGTCAGGCTACCTTTTGCCCTCCCCCCACAGCTGACACATTGTATTGCATGCCCAGCTGACAAAGATATTTTAAAGAGACACTGAAGTGAAAAAAAAAATGATATAATGATTTGTATGTGTAGTACAGCTAAGAAATAAAACATTAGGAGCAGAGATATAAGTCTAATATTGTTTCCAGTAAAGGAAGAGTTAAACTTCAGTTATCTTTGCAAAAAAGAGCCATTGAGCTTCAAGACTTTCAAAGTCGCAGAGAGCTCTGTCTTCTGAAGCTTGTTATTTTAACTGTCAGTCACTGTATTTTCTTTTTCTCTCCACAGGACAGGTCAATAGTTCACTGGGCTGCTCTGAAAAATCATTTAGAATGCTGAGTAGTGTGTAAACTGCAAATATTAGAGAATGATGCAATGTTATAAAAGACACTGCAGTGGGATGCGAAAGTTTGGGCAACCTTGTTAATCGTCATGATTTTCCTGTATAAATCGTTGGTTGTTATAATAAAAAATATCAGTTAAATATATCAAATAGACACACACAGTGATATTTGAGAAGTGAAATGGAGTTTATTGGATTTACAGAAAGTGTGCAATGATTGTTTAAACTAAATTAGGCAGGTGCATAAATGTGGGCACCACAAGAAAAAAAAAAAAAAAAAAACAGTATTTAGTAGATCCTCCTTTTGCAGAAATTTCAGCCTCTAAACGCTTCCAGTAGGTTCCAATGAGAGTCTGGATTCTGGTTGAAGGTATTTTGGGCCATTCCTCTTTACAAAACATCGCCCACGCTGTGGCTGAAGAAAATGCTTCCTCTGCTTTACCCTCGCATAAAGCATCTCCTTGTGTAAAGTGCACCAAATGGTTGAAAGATGCAAAGTGACTCCATCTGCAGCAAGATGATGTTGTATGTCTTTGGTGCTGGTCTGTGGGTTGACTGACTGTTCTCACCATTCGTCGCTTCTGTCTGAGATCTTTCTTGGTCTACCACTTCGAGCCTTGACTTGAACTGAGCCTGTGGTCTTCCATTTCCTCCATATGTTCCTAACTGTGGAAACAGACAGCTGAAACCTCTGAGACAGCTTTCTGTATCCTTCCCCTAAACCAGACATAGGCAAACTTGGCCCTCCAGCTGTTAAGGAACTACAAATCCCACAATGCATTTGCCTTTATGAGTCATTACTGTGGCTGTCAATGCATTGTGGGATTTGTAGTTCCTCAACAGCTGGAGGGCCAAGTTTGCCCATGCCTGCCCTAAACCATGATGGTGAACAATCTTTGTCTTCAGGTCATTTGAGAATTGTTTTGAGACCCCCATGTTGCTACTCTTCAGAGAAAATTAAAAGGAGAAAAACTTACAACTGACCTCCTTAAATACTCTCTCATAATTGGATTCGCCAGCGTATGTAGGACAGGGGTCACTGACCTTAGCAAGCCAACTTGAGTTCCAATAATCAGTTCTAAAGGTTTTGGAATCAATAAAATGACAAATATGCCCAAATTTATCCACCTGCCTAATTTTGTTTAAACAATTATTGCGCACTTTCTGTAAATCCAATAAACTTAATTTCACTTGTCAGGGGTGTGTGTGTGTGTGTGTGTGTGTGTGTGTGTGTGTGTGTGTGTGTGTGTGTGTGTGTGTGTGTGTGTGTGTGTGTGTGTGTGTGTGTGTGTGTGTGTGTGTGTGTGTGTGTGTGTGTGTGTGTGTGTGTGTGTGTGTGTGTGTGTGTGTGTGTGTGTGTGTGTGTGTGTGTGTGTGTGTGTGTGTGTGTGTGTGTGTGTTTTTAACTGACATTTTTTTTTTTTATCGTAACAACCAACGATTTATACAGGAAAAATCTTGACGATTAACAAGGTTGCCCAAACTTTCGCAACCCACTGTGTATAACTGAAAATAAAAAATGAGAATATTTTCTTTGCTACTAATGTTCTAGTAAGTAACTGCACAATCAATTATATATATTTTTTCTCTTCAGTGTCTCTTTAAGGAATTGTTGCCTCGCTCGCCTCTCAAACCACTTCACAATTGAATCTACATAGGAGTACGGTATCCAGTTATCTCAATACCAGTTTTCCTGTCCCCTGCAGACATCTAGTGCCAGATTATGCAAGAATGTATGTAGAATAACATTAAATAATATGTGTAGGCTTAAAACTTTATTTCCGTGCATAACAATTACAATTCCAGCAGAATTAACTAGGGCTTTAAAATGAAATTGTATAAGAATTAATTTTTGCCCGGGTCTGCACATCCAGCAGTTTGCTTCTACCTCATGCTAGTCCCTTCGCGCTTGCTAGGATTTGGTCGGCTTACTTGTCTCTGGCAGTGATGTGGTTAATGTCCTAATGAAGCAGAACAGACTACAATCCCTGCCACAGCCACTGCCCCCTAGTGACTGGAAGATAGGAGATTGCAGTAGGTTCCACTTTCTATGACATTAAACCAGAGGAGGATCATCCACCAGGCAACCTAGGCAGGTGCTTGGGGCCTAGTGGGTGTCAAGGAGCCCATCTGCTGCCTCCTTTGACCTCTCTCCACTTCAGCTTACCAAAAAGACCACAAGGGGGCCCAAATCTACTACCTTGCCTAGGGCCCCATTACATCTTCATCCATCTCTGCATTAAACATAAGATGTCCGTGGTTCAGAGTTGCCAGGGATGGCGAGTAGAATGGGGGAGGAAAGAAGAAGAGTCAGTGGCAGATACAGACTGCTCACAGCCTGATGTTTAGACTTTTATACATTTTTAAATGCACATTTTTTTCTTTTTATAATTGCAGGTCTGTGGGGGTTGCAACTATAAACAATACATGTGAAGTAGAACTTTATACAGCCTGTATAAAAATACAAACAATAGTGGATCTGGCATATTGCTCTATTTCAGAGTTGTGCAATTTAACCACTAAAAGCGGACCCAAACCAAAAACTTTTTTTAATTCAAAATATTTAGTTGCACCACTCTGACACATACACAGATAAATAAACACTCCTTGAAGCCTATGAGCATTTCAGTGCATGCTTTTCACCCTTCTTTTCATTACTAGGGTTACACAGGTGGCAGCCATTAGCAAATCCTCCTTTGCTGGACACCATCTACTCCACCAGTTTGCCGGATTCTGTCCCGGCAATATGAAAGGAAGGGAGGGGTTTCTCCAATAAAATGTAAAATATTCTATATTTATCATCATGCAGCTGAAAAAAGGCTGCTGCTGCTATTTATTATTAGAATTTAGAAAATAGATTTTATTTCTGAAATCTTGTATTTTTAATTTGGGTCCACTTTAAGGACCAGGGGATTTTGTATGATCTGTGCTGCGTGGGCTCTCCAGCCCGCAGCACAGATCGTGATTGCTGCAGGGCGATCAGACTTCCCCACCCCCCTTTTTTTTCCCCACTAGGGGGATGTCCTGCTGGGGGGGGGTCTGATCGCCGCCACTCTGTGTGGCTGAGCAGGGGAGGGGCTCCTCAAAGCCCCCCTCCGCAGCGATATTCCTCCCTCCTGCTCTGGCTATGGGCGGCACAGGACAGCGATCCGTCCTGTACCGCCTCTAATAGGCTTTAGCCTATCAGACGCAGGGCTGTAGAGTCGGTCCAAAAATCCACCGACTCCGACTCCTCAGTTTAGGATTCCACCGACTCCTCTAATTTGCATATTACAATTTTGTTGATTAAAAGTATGTAACGTGAAATTCGTCTCTTAACTGCCAACGCTTAGGAATTTTACAAGACAACTGAAGTGAGAAGGATATGTAGACTACTATATTTATTCCCTTTAGACTAAAACTAGTCCTTGGTAAGAGTACTTGTAAAAGGTACAATCCGGAACAAAGAACATCTATCAGGCCCTAGGCAATGTAAGCGTGGGTACATGTAAGAATGATGTGCAGGTACTCTGCAGGGGAATAAGGAGATTGTAAACACACAACACCTCTGTGTTCAATGTGCACAGCATTCTCAGTGGATTTCCTGCAGCTCTGTGGGGAGTGCATATGTAGAGTATAGTACTACTGTGTAACAAAGTAAACCTGAGACTGATGAAATTAAAGTTTTATACATACCTGGGGCTTCCTCCAGCCGCCTTCAGGATAATCAGTCCCTCGTTGTCCTCCTCCACCACCTGGATCTTCTGATATGAGTCCAGGTACTTGAGCCAGTCGGGCGTAGTGCGCATGCACACACTCCACCGCCAGGAGCATACTACACCTGTGCAGCACTATTGCGCAGGTGCAGAATGTTCCTGGCTGTGGGAGCGGCATATGGCCGGACAGCGCTGACTGGCTGAATTACCAGGACTCATAGCAGAAGATCCGGGTGGTGGAGGACAGCGAGGGACTGATTAGCCTGAAGGGGGCTGGAGGAAGCCCCAGGTATGTATAAAACTTTACTTTTCATCTGTCTCAGGTACCCTTTAATTTGCAGTCACTAAACCAAATTTTAACAACATATCAAATTATTTGATTTCATCAGCAAAGGGAGTGCATACATTTGCATAAATCAGCATCAATGCAGAATTATTTCCATCTCATTGACCATCTCTACTAGTGACACAGCTACACATCAGGCTTTATTCTTACAGCATAGATGTTATTTAGTATATATAAGAGATTCCTGTGTACACATCATATATACAGTCACAATCAGATATGTATATCTGACCTTAAAAATACGGGGACTGCTTTATTGAAGCAGCACAAGTAACTAATTTTGATTGGTTTATTTCATTTTTGTGGACTAAGCACAGCTATTACTGTATATATACTGTATATATACATTATTTTTAATGACTATTATCTGAGAAATAGAACATTTTATCAAATTTTCTATTTTAATTACAGTTACAAATTCATTAGGAGTCGGAGCATTTTTCCCGACTCCGACTCCAGGCACCCAAAATTGCCCGACTCCACAACTCCGACTCCACGACTCTGACTCCGACTCCACAGCCCTGATCAGACGGCGGCGATCCCTGGCCAATCAGCGACAGCAGCGGCGTATGATGTAAATACAGGGGATTTCTTTTCCCCGTGTTTACAATTAGCCTGCGAGCCGCGATCGGAGGCTCGCAGACTGTTCACGGAGACACCCTCCGTGAACTGACATGAAACTAACCACAACAGTTCCCTAGTGGTTAGAGCTTTCACCCTACCTCCCACATATGGTTTCCCTGGTGTTCTAAGGCTACAACTCCAATATAGCTTTCTTGTTGGTCTAGAGCGTCCACACATAATACAAAGTGGGGAAACCACTTGAGGGCAAAACTTAATGGCTCTGAGGGCCAGATTTGGCATGTATGTTTCATTAGAATCTATTGCTGCCACACACTGCACATTCATTTCTAAAAAAAAAAAAAAAAAAAAAAAAAAAAGACTGCCACTCACCCATGTGTCACTAACCTATCTCACCGGCACGCTCATTTCTGTGTGCCTCTTTCATTTTCCAGAGCTCATACAGCATGAACATGATTTCAGCCAGGAATGGATCCAAATTATGATCGGGCAGCCCTGTTGGGGCATCTATATTCAGCAGATTCACCAACAGTGATCAATTCTGTCGAAGAATGTATGAGCAGCTTTGTGTCAACCCGCTGAAATCAACTAATAAAACAAAATTGTTAAACTGGCCTGTTTCACGCAAGGCAGTTCAACGCTGGAGGTGAAATCGCACAGTACAGAAGAAAGGATTTTTAAACTAAAACAGCCCTGGGTGACTGACCTTTCTCTGAAACACAAGACCGAATTCCCGCAGATGCTGTAGGAAAGTCTGCAAGGAGTCACTCATTCCTTCCACAGAGTAATCCTAAAAAAATTAAAAAAATAAAAAAATAAAAAAAAAAAAAAAGCACACATAAGATAGTAAACTTTAAGAAGAAAATTATACAGTGAAGCGTACAGTAGATTTTTCAACTCAGAATACCTTTCCCAGTGTTGAAAAACTCAGCTGGAACATGAAAGAAAGAATTTCTACCAAATTCATCCCCCGGGTCTGCAAAGGTAAGAGCACAATAAAGCATGTTATATAAGCATCCACTGACCAATCTGAAGAAATGCATAGGGGTGTTGGGACTATTCCACTGGCTGCATTCTTAGCAGCTACCAGTACCTCTCACTACCACAGACTATATACTACTGGATTCCACAGCTATGCGTGCCATGAATCTACTCAAGTAACCTCATTTTCCTTATATCAGCATCAGGCCTCTTTCACACTGCAAATCACAAATCCGAATTCCGATTTTCCCTGGATGCTATCAACACAAGACGAAAAATGCCAAAAAAAAAAAAAAAAAAAAAAAAAAAAAAAGAAAATGCAGCATGCAGGATCAATTCAAAAATCACAAATTTGAATCTCATGTAGTGTGCAAGAGGCCGAGTTGTAAAAATATCTTACATTCACATGACATCTGTGTATTGATATTGACTGCTTTGATGTTCCAGGCAAAAGAACATTAATAGTCATATGTTCAAACCAACAGCCCTGTTCCCACAAAAGCGCAAAATAGGTTAGCACACCATTAGCTTCATTATAAAGTTTTTATTCAATACATCAGCCGTCCACAAACAAAGCAGCTCCTGGTTTGCGGACTACTCATGTACAGGTAAGTACTCGATTAACAAACATCCGACTTAAAAAACTACCCCTAATTTTTGAGAAAATTAGTATTAAAAAAAAATAAAAATTAAAGAAAAGAATGGTTTTGAAACCAGTAAAATGACATTTTTCTGCAGTACATTGGGGGACAGAGGTGACACAGGGGGGGGGGGGGGGGGGCACTGGAGGCACAGAGCAGGTACAGGGGACAGAGATGGCACAGCGTTTTGACTTATGGACAGATTCAAGTTAACAATGAACGTACAGTCCCCATCTTGTTTGTAAATTGGGGACTACCTGTTTTCATTCAATTATAAAAATAAAACAAAAAAAAAAACAAAACCACACAACTTGTTTTTGGGATTGCGCTGGGTCTATACAGTATATGCATATAAACAAATTCTGATCGCATCATCCCAATAGCTTTTAATATTGCTTGGATAAAATAATTAAATACATTTTGCATTGCGTGTTGCAAAGGTGGTACTTACTTCAGCCGTCTTCAGATACTGCAGCATGAAATACCAGAGCTGGGAAGCTGTATCCAGAAGCAAGAACTGAAATCCAGCCGAAGATATGCTTGGAGGTTCTCCAGAGTCACTATATTATGATGTGCAGAAATGCACAGAATAAGAATGACATGCAAACTCACTGAGAATATGTAGCGAATATTTACAAGAAAAGAAAAAAAAGTAAAAGCATCAAGGGGCATCTTGCCACATATATCTAAAAGGTAGTTGTAATATGCACGGTATGGACGCAGTGCTACATGTTACAACTGCCAACTACTGCGCTCAGTTGAGGGGAGAGGCAGTAAGGGGGATTACTGTTAAGTTGCATAGATCGCATCACATTGCTTGGATCCTACAGCTTAAAGAGGAACTTCAGCCTAAACAAACATACTGTCATTACGTCAAGAGGCGGCCTTAGAGTACGCGGGGTCTGGGGCGAGTGTCATATGTGCGGCCTAGAGCCATAAGTGTAGGCCATGTACCGTATCGCCATGTTCACGGGCTTGTCCACCTCTAATGCACTATGCCTTATTATTGTTTAAAAACTTGTTAAAGGCCACTAAGCTAACCAATATAGGAACAATTACAATATGTAATGTAAACAAATGGCCAATGGTACCACCATTTGCCGTTTGATTACATTACGTATTGTAATTATTGTTATATTGATTTAGTGGCCTTTAACCAACTGATGGATTCTGGGATGGCCTGGGATGGGTGCTAGGATGAATGGGGATTCCAAATTTTGTATTTCTATCCACACATGATCCCCAGCCAGCCTAGCACCCATCCCCAGCTCCTCAGCCAGCTTGGAATCTATTCCTTGCTGTCCAACCATCCTAGCACCAATCCCCAGCTCTCCAAGGCAACCTAGCACCCATTCCCAGCTCCCCAGCCAGCATAGCACCCATCCCCAGCTCTCCAGCCAGCCTAGCACCCATTCCCAGCTCTCCAGAGAGCCTACCACCCATCCCCAGCTCTCCAGCCAGCCTAGCACCCATCCCCAGCTCTCCAGCCAGCCTAGCACCCATCCCCAGCTCTCCAACCAGCCTAGTACCCATCCCAAGCCAGCCTAGCACCCATCTTCAGCTTTCCAGCCAGCCTAGCACCCATCCCCAGCCAGCCTAGCACCCATCCCCAGCTCCTCAGCCAGCCTAGTACCCATCCCCAGCACCCCAGCAAGCCTAGCACCCATCCCCAGATCTCCAGACAGCCTAGTACCTCTCCCAATCTCCCCAGCCAGCAAAGTACACATCTCCAGCTCTTCAGCTAGCTTAGAACCCATCCCTTGCTTCCCAGCCATCCTAGCAACAATCTCCAGCTCTCCAAGGCAGCCTAGCACCCACCTCCAGCTCCCCATCCAGCCTAACACCCATCCACAGTTCCCCATCCAGCCTAACACCCATCCTTAGCCAGTCTGGCACACACCCTAAGCCTGTACCTATCCCTAGCTCCCCAACCAGCCTCTACCTATCCCTAGCTCCCCATCAAACCTAGCACCAATCCCCAGCCAGTCTGGAGGCTCCAGCCTGAGCCCCCTCCGGCACCAGTCCATGCTCGACTGACCTAAATGCCCCTGGGGCCATCAGGCTGAGGCTCTTGCACATTACCTTAATTTGACATTTGGCAAGCTTCATGTTAGTGCAGAATGACTTTGATGAACAGAGGCGCCAGCAGAATAAAAACAACAATTAAAAGTTTTAAAATATGCTGGGGAGGCAGTGGTGGACTTACCTCCGAAAGCAGACTAGACTACTTGTCTGACATAAATAAACACTTTATTAGTACCCCAATAGATGCAACGTGTTTCGCAGGACCAAGCCCGCTTCATCAGGCAATAAAACAGGGGACAAAACAGTAGCTCTCAGGTAGCACATATAGCGCCTATGTTAGTGCAGAAATTCATTACAAAAATGAAAACGGCATAGTACAGTAAAGCATGCTGAAGACAAAAACCTAAGCAATAAAAAGGAGGTTGGTGCAAAAAATAAGGTGCATAAAACAAAATAGGAAGATCTGAGTATTTGTAAATGGCACACTGCTCAGAATACAAACAGCTAGACTTCTGTAGACCTTTCCTTCACCACCACCAAAATGAGCATGGTTTGGCGGGCATGGCACGTGGGGCCCTCTTCAGGTGCAGGGCCTGGGGCAATCGCCCCACTTGCCCCCCCCCCCCCCCCCCCAAAAGGCCACCTCTGAATTACGTTACATTAGTTATGTTAATTAAAATAGATAGGTAATATAATCTCTTACCCACCCTGTTTAAAAAGAACAGGCAAATGTTTGTAATTTCATGGGGCAGCCATCTTTTTGGTTGAAAGGGGTTGACAGGGAGCATGAGACACAGTTCCAACTGTCCTGATCATTCCTCCTAGCTGCTAGGCAACGAGAACAACAACATCAGAAATCCCATCATGTTTTGCACAGTATCAAGGGAAAAATGCCTGGACAGTTTTCTTTGATGGGGTGGAGCTTAGCTTCTGTGCAGCTAAAAGTTAGGCTTCGGTAAGAAAAACAAAGTTCTGATGCTGTGAAACTGTTAAAGAAACACCAAGCCTTTTCAGTGCTGCTGAGAAGATTTTTATTCTGGAGGTTCACTTTAAGTGTAAGGCAATGACCCATGTAGAACCTCTATGTTACATTCCAAACAGAGAGGCCAAAGTATTTCTTCTACTCAATGCTACTTGCAGAGATTATATACGCAATCTGATCATATATGGTCAGAATGGGCATCCATCTACAAACCTGTACCTGGTATAAGCAGTTGATTGGATAGTGTTGGCCAATTGGCACAGCAACGCACTGCCTCTGCATTGTTGTTGTCCATTTCAGCACTGCCCCCCTACAACGCTGAGTTGCATTCCAAAACATGGGTAGCAATGCACACACAGGAAAAAAAAGAAAGTATGCTCCAACTGTTAACGTGCACATAATGCGTCACGTTACTGTAATGGTATCAGTGGCACCACACAACTAATGTGCCGATGTGAACACACCATTACAATAAAGTATTATTATATTGTCTGACATGCCCCAGTGCTAAAACATTATAAATACCATTTTTTTGTTTTCAAACAGTTTTAAAACATGCAGATTTACCTTTTCATAAGACCGGCTTGAATGAGAAGTTGTGCTAGATCTTGACTAACTGTAGCATTTGGTGATCCAACCATAAACTGCAGAATAACCTACAAACCAAATAACGTACATTCAAGAGTTTAGGGATACAGAAAAGCCTGGATAGTAACATGTAAGGTACTCTCTGGCCAACAAATGCCAAGAATATAAAAATCCAGAATTCCCACATCATAGCATGCTTCTGATGAGTCACTAAGGGGCGATGAAACATGTTGATGTGGAAACAGCATGGCATTGACGTGACATGAGATCAATGCGGAGGTGAGCCAAACCAGCCCAGTGGCCCACGCATGGGGTAGAGCCCGCTAAAACTGTGTGACTTTATACATCATTTTATTGTAAGTGTGCACTCTTATTCATATTACATTTCCTATATGGTTTTACACTGTGGTGGCCTGAATGTTTTCTTTGTCTGAGGTGTACCGATATATGAAAACTGTGCAAAAGGAAGCAGTTTAAGAGAGTCCTGAGAGGCGGAGGAGGCCTAGACCCCGATGCACTGTGGACCCATCTAGCGGAGAGTCAGATATAAAAGGTGAGTGGACCTGAACTCAAAACTTCCTCTCTGCTCTAGAAGATAAACAAAAGCATAACAACATCTAAAGGGACACTGAAGCAAAAAAACAAAAAAAACAAAAAAAAAAAACCCTTATGATATAATGAATTGTATGTGTAGTACAGATAATTCATAGAACACTAGTAGCATAGAAAAGGGTTTTAGATTTTTTTTTTATTATTGCATCATTCTCTCTAATATTTGCAATTTACAAACTGAACTCTGTATTCTAAACTATGACACAGAGCAGGAAAGTTCAAGGGGTCATTAGCTCTGCAGTGAAACCTTAAAGGGAATCTAAAGTGAAAATAAAGTTATGACATCATGATTTGTATGTGTAGTACAACTAAGAAATAGACCATTAGTAGCAAAGACATATTGTTTCCAGTACAGGAAGAGTTAAACTATGCAAAAGAGCTTCTCTGAGCTCTCCAACTAATTTAGTCATCTACAGAGCTCTTTTCTGGAGCACTTCTCTCAACCTGTCTCTCGCTGTTTTTTGTTTGTTTAAAGTGGACCTGAACACTTGCACAGGACAGAAGGAAACAGAGAAATGCATTGTTCTGCAAAAAAATATAATTGGATGCCTAATTACAACATCAAGAGGGCCCCACAGAGATGCTAGGTAATTTATTACAAAAAAAATAAAATAAAAAAAATAAAAATGATAAGACCAGTCTATTTGAGTGGGACATTCTTGATGTTGTAATCAGGCATCCAATGTCATTTATTGTAGAACAATGTACCTCCTTTTCAATGTCCAGTGTATATAAGCTGTGTTCTAAATTTTGTCAGTGTACAGGAATCAGTCTGAAGAAGACTTCATAGCCGAAAGCTTACTGCTTTTCCTTCTGAGTTAGCCAGTAAATGGTATTATCCGGATTCAAAACTTCTTGCTATCAACTGTAACAAAGAAATGTTTTTCTTTAACTAAAGCTTGTACACAGATAACACTGGGACCAGATACAAACAGATTTTTTACCTCCCATCTGCCCTCTGCATATTTATCCAGAGAAGGAACATCCTTTCCATGTTTATCAGGACCCATCTGGCTGCCATCGTCTGCCCAGGCTTTGCCTCTACACAGGAGAAAACAGAAAAAAGTGAAACAAATAAGGCACGCTACACTCTACCCGTATATGGCACAAGGGGGGTTATTTACCATTGTCATTGCAAGGTATAAGTATTAGTATTTAGCAGAATTCAGCTGGCAGAATAAAAAGGTTATTTCTTGTCGGACCTATGTAATTAACCTCTTTTTACCATTCGGTACTTTAAAATGACCAGAGAAAGTTTGTCTGTTTCTAAAACAAATGTTTCCTTTTAAACTGGGATTGGATAATTAACCACTTGAGGACCACAGTCTTTTCGCCCCTTAAGGACCAGAGCCTTTTTCTCCATTCAGACCACTGCAGCTTTCACGGTTTATTGCTCGGTCATACAACCTACCACCTAAAGGAATTTCACCTCCTTTTCTTTTCACTAATACAGCTTTCTTTTGCTGCTATTTGATTGCTGCTGCGAGTTTTAGTTTTTATTATATTCATCAAAAAAGACATGAATGTTGGCAAAAAAATGACTTTTTTAACTTGCTGTGCTGACATTTTTCAAATAAAGTAAAATGTCCTATACATTTGGAGCGCGAAAGTTATTCTGCTACATGTCTTTGATAAAAAAAAAAAAACCATTGAGTGTATATTTATTGGATTGGGTAAAAGTTATAGCGTTTACAAACTATGGTGCCAAAAATGAATTTTCCCATTTTCAAGCATCTCTGACTTTTCTGCGCACCTGTCAGGTTTCATGAGGGGCTAAAATTCCAGGATAGTACAAATACCCCCCAAATGACCCCATTTTGGAAAGAAGACATCCCAAAGTATTCAGTGAGAGGCATGGTGAGTTCATAGATTTTATTTTTTGTCACAAGTTAGCGGAAAATGACACTTTGTGAAAAAAAAAAAAAGTTTCCATTTCTTCTAACTTGCGACAAAAAAAAATTAAATCTGCCACGGACTCACTATGCTCCTCTCTGAATACCTTGAAGTGTCTACTTTCCAAAATGGGGTCATTTGTTGGGTGTGTTCACTGTCCTGGCATTTTGGGGGGTGCCTAATTGTAAGCACCCCTGTAAAGCCTAAAGATGCTCATTGGACTTTGGGCCCCTTAGCGCAGTTAGGCTGCAAAAAAGTGCCACACGTGGTATTGCCGTACTCAGGAGAAGTAGTATAATGTGTTTTGGGGTGTATTTTTACACATACCCATGCTGGGTGGGAGAAATATCTCCGTAAATGACAATTGTTTTATTTTATTTTTTTTTTTTACACACAATTGTCTATTTATAGAGATATTTCTCCCACTCAGCATGGGTATGTGGAAAAATACACCCCAAAACACATTATACTACTTCTCCTGAGTACGGCGATACCACATGTGTGGCACTTTTTTGCACCCTAACTGCGCTAAGGGGCCCAAAGTTCAATGAGTACCTTTAGGATTTCACAGGTCATTTTGCGACATTTGGTTTCGAGACTACTCCTCACGGTTTAGGGCCCCTAAAATGCCAGGACAGTATAGGAACCCCACGAATTACCCCATTTTAGAAAGAAGACACCCCAAGGTATTCCGTTAGGAGGATGGTGAGTTCATAGAAGATTTTTTTTTTTTGTCACAAGTTAGCGGAAATTGATTTTAATTGTTTTTTTTCACACAGTGTCATTTTCCGCTAACTTGTGACAAAAAATAAAATCTTCTATGAACCCACCATACTCCTAACGGAATACCTTAAGGTGTCTTCTTTCTAAAATGGGGTCATTTGTGGGGTTCCTATACTGCCCTGGCATTTTAGGGGCCCTAAACCGTGAGGAGTAGTCTTGAAACCAAATGTCGCAAAATGACCTGTGAAATCCTAAAGGTACTCATTGGACTTTGGGCCCCTTAGCGCACTTAGGGTGCAAAAAAGTGCCACACATGTGGTACCGCCGTACTCAGGAGAAGTAGTATAATGTGTTTTGGGGTGTATTTTTACACATACCCATGCTGGGTGGGAGAAATATCTCTGTAAATGACAATTGTTTGATTTTTTTTTTTACACACAATTGTCCATTTACAGAGAGATTTCTCCCACCCAGCATGGGTATGTGTAAAAATACACCCCAAAACACAATATACTACTTCTTCTGAGTACGGCGATACCACATGTGTGACACTTTTTTGCAACCTAGGTGCGCTAAGGGGCCTAACGTCCTATTCACAGGTCATTTTGAGGCATTGGATTCTAGACTACTGCTCACGGTTTAGGGCCCCTAAAATGCCAGGGCAGTATAGGAACCCCACAAGTGACCCCATTTTAGAAAGAAGACACCCCAAGGTATTCTGTTAGGAGTATGGTGAGTTCATAGAAGATTTTTTTTTGTCAAAAGTTAGCGGAAAATGACACTTTGTGAAAAAAAAAAAACAATACATATCAATTTCCGCTAACTTGTGACAAAAAATAAAATCTTCTATGAACTCATCATACACCTAACAGAATACCTTGGGGTGTCTTCTTTCTAAAATGGGGTCACTTGTGGGGTTCCTATACTGCCCTGGCATTTTAGGGGCCCTAAACCGTGAGGAGTAGTCTTGAACCCAAATGTCTCAAAATGACCTGTGAAATCCTAAAGGTACTCACTGGACTTTGGGCCCCTTAGCACAGTTAGGCTGCAAAAAAGTGTCACACATGTGGTATCGCCGTACTCAGAAGAAGTAGTATAATGTGTTTTGTGGTGTATTTTTACATATAACCATGCTGGGTGGGAGAAATATCTCTGTAAATGACAATTGTTTGATTTTTTTTTTTACACACAATTGTCCATTTACAGAGAGATTTCTCCCACCCAGCATGGGTATGTGTTAAAAATACACCCCAAAACACATTATACTACTTCTCCTGAGTACGGCGATATGACATGTGTGACACTTTTTTGCAGCCTAGGTGCGCTAAGGGGCCTAACGTCCTATTCACAGGTCATTTTAAGGCATTTGTTTTCTAGACTACTATTCACGGTTTAGGGCCCCTAAAATGCCAGGGCAGTATAGGAACCCCACAAGTGACCCCATTTTAGAAAGAAGACACCCCAAGGTATTCCATTAGGGGTATGGTGAGTTCATAGAAGATTTTATTTTTTGTCACAAGTTAGTGAAAAATGACACTTTGTGAAAAAAACAATAAAAATCCAATTTCCGCTAACTTTTGACAAAAAATAAAATCTTCTATGAACTCATCATACACCTAACAGAATACCTTGGGGTGTCTTCTTTCTAAAATGGGGTCACTTGTGGGGTTCCTATACTGCACTGGCATTTTACGGGCCCAAAACTTTGAGTAGTCTGGAAACCAAATTTCTCAAAATGACTGTTCAGGGGTATAAGCATCTGCAAATTTTGATGACAGGTGGTCTATGAGGGGGCAAATTTTGTGGAACCGGTCATAAGCAGGGTGGCCTCTTAGATGACAGGATGTTTGGGGCCTGATCTGATGGATAGGAGTGCTAGGGGGGTGACAGGAGGTGATTGATGGGTGTCTCAGGGGGCGGTTAGAGGGGAAAATAGATGCAATCAATGCACTGGGGAGGTGATCGGAAGGGGATCTGAGGGTTTGGCCGAGTGATCAGGAGCCCACACGGGGCAAATTAGGGCCTGATCTGATGGGTAGGTGTGCTAGGGGGTGACAGGAGGTGATTGATGGGTGTCTCAAGGTGTGATTAGAGGGGGGAAATAGATGCAAGCAATGCACTAGCGAGGTGATCAGGGCTGGGGTCTGAGGGCGTTCTGAGGTGTGGGCGGGTGATTGGGTGCCCGCAAGGGGCAGATTAGGGTCTAATCTGATGAGTAACAGTGACAGGTGGTGATAGGGGGTGATTGATGGGTAATTAGTGGGTGTTTAGAGGAGAGAAGAGATGTAAACACTGCACTTGGGAGGTGATCTGATGTCGGATCTGCGGGCGATCTATTGGTGTGGGTGGGTGATCAGATTGCCCGCAAGGGGCAGGTTAGGGGCTGATTGATGGGTGGCAGTGACAGGGGGTGATTGATGGGTGGCAGTGACAGAGGGTGATTGATAGGTGATTGACAGGTGATCAGTGGGTTATTACAGGGAATAACAGATGTAAATATTGCACTGGCGAATTGATAAGGGGGGGTCTGAGGGCAATCTGAGCGTGTGGGCGGGTGATTGGGTGCCCGCAAGGGGCAGATTAGGGTCTAATCTGATGGGTAACAGTGACAGGTGGTGATAGGGGGTGATTGATGGGTAATTAGTGGGTGTTTAGAGGAGAGAAGAGATGTAAACACTGCACTTGGGAGGTGATCTGATGTCGGATCTGCAGGCGATCTATTGGTGTGGGTGGGTGATCAGATTGCCCGCAAGGGGCAGGTTAGGGGCTGATTGATGGGTGGCAGTGACAGGGGGTGATTGATGGGTGGCTGTGACAGGGGGTGATTGATAGGTGATTGACAGGTGATCAGTGGGTTATTACAGGGAATAACAGATGTAAATATTGCACTGGCGAATTGATAAGGGGGGGTCTGAGGGCAATCTGAGCGTGTGGGCGGGTGATTGGGTGCCCGCAAGGGGTAGATTAGGGTCTAATCTGATGGGTAACAGTGACAGGTGGTGATAGGGGGTGATTGATGGGTGATTGATGGGTAATTAGTGGGTGTTTAGAGGAGAGAAGAGATGTAAACACTGCACTTGGGAGGTGATCGGATGTCGGATCTGCGGGCGATCTATTGGTGTGGGTGGGTGATCAGATTGCCCGCAAGGGGCAGGTTAGGGGCTGATTGATGGGTGGCAGTGACAGGGGGTGATTGACGGGTGATCAGGGGGGATAGATGCATACAGTACACGGGGGGGGTCTGGGGAGAATCTGAGGGGTGGGGGGGGTGATCAGGAGGGAGTAGGGGGCAGATTAGGGACTAAAAAAAAAAAATAGCGTTGACAGATAGTGACAGGGAGTGATTGATGGGTGATTAGGTACAAACAGTGGTCTGGGGGGTGGGCAAGGGGGGGGGTCTGAGGGGTGCTGTGGGCGATCAGGGGGCAGGGGGGGAAATCAGTGTGCTTGGGTGCAGACTAGGGTGGCTGCAGCCTGCCCTGGTGGTCCCTCGGACACTGGGACCACCAGGGCAGGAGGCAGCCAGTATAATAGGCTTTGTATACATTACAAAGCCTATTATACATACGTGCAGCGGCGATCCGGGTGCTAGTAACCCGCCGGCGCTTCCGAACGGCCGGCGGGTTACAGCGAACGGTGGGCGGAGCCAGTCCCCGGCGGCTGATCGCGTCACGAATGACGCGATCGCCGCATAGCCACTCCCGCAGCCGCCCCCGCCGATGGGCGTATTACGGTCGTTTGGGCCCGGACTTTGCTGCCGCCCATCGGCTGGGGGTGGTCCTTAAGTGGTTAAAATGATCATGTGACTGAAAGCCAGGGCTGTGTAGTCGAGGAATTAAACAGGCTAAACTCTCTAAATACAGACAGGGTGCAATTCTCTATGTATCTCTTCAGTCCTGTGCAAGAGTTCAGGTCCACTGTAAGATATGCGAGTGAAAAATGTTAACTTGCATAAAAATAAAGTCTCTTACCCTCCCAATAATGCAATTCTAAGATTCTCTTTGAAAATTGTATTTAAAATAAAGCCTTGCAGTCCACCAGGAAGCTGCTGAGTGTGCCACAGTCGCAGGCCAGACAGGATTTGTGTATTCTCTTCATGTTCCCTGAAATAGTAATAGTAATTAGCATCAAGAAACTATTAACGCACACACACAAGTAATAATATTATTATTATTATCTCTATTGACTCCTTATTTAGAGCAATAGTTCCCCAACTGTGGAACTAGCACCACAATTGTCATAAGTGGGACCCTAGGGAGCCTCAGAAGTTATTTGGTGTTACAACATTATGTGCAGAATTGCCTTGTGGTAGAACATGCCTTCCCCTTGCATGTGGTTATGGGCCCCAGAGCTCAGTGGAACAATCAAGCACTGATAAATATCAAAGGAAGACTATGAAAGAGTAAGGTTAGGACTTGAATAGGAGGGTTAAGGGATAGCGTAAGTTAGTATTGTTTAGGGCTAAGATAAGGCTAAAGCTGGCCATACACTGGCCCGATTTGCCGCCGCTTCGACAGCAGATTCGTTCACTGGGATCGAATCTGCTGCCAATCGTTCGCGCTACACGCCGAATTTCGATCCATTTCGTCCGATCCCATCGATCGCTCCGTGCAGAAAATTACCATCGATCGCCCACGGGTAGCGAGCGCATCGCTAGCGGCGTTCGAGTGCCCGACGACCGACGCAATAGAGCGGCAATACATTACCTGCTCCGCCGGCGCGACTACCCCCGGTCACCGCTGCTCCATGTCCGCGCTGGTCTCCGGCATGCTTCAGTTCCTCCTGCCCCGCAGGAAGTTTAAACAGTAGAGGGCGCTCTACTGTTTAAACTTCCTGCCGGGCAGGAAGAGGTAAAGCATGCTGGACCTGGAGACCAGCGCGGACACGGAGCAGCGGAGACCTGGGGACTGGAGTCGTGCCGGCGGAGCAGGTAATGTATGCGGGCGGGGGGGGGGGGGAGCGGCGGCAGCACCACCACCACCACAACAGATTGTGAACGGTTTCAGGCTGAAATCGGTTCACAATCTGTTTGCAGTAAAGGTAGCCATACGATCCCTCTCTGATCAGATTCAATCAGAGAGGGATCTATCTGTTGGTCGAATCTGATGGCAAATCGAACAGTGTATGGCTACCTTAAGCATCAGAAGAGTGATATACATTGAGGAAAGCTCATTGTTAAAGCAGTATTGTCACCATAAAAATCAAATTTCAACAGCAACTGGTCTGAGTGTATTAAATGATAAAGATGCTAATCCTGCATTCAAAACTTTTTCTGCTGTTATGGTTTGGAGTTATCACATACTTTATGAGCACTGGCCCTAGTGCCAAACAGTTGAATGCTGGGAGTTATTTTTATCTATAATATATTCCTCTTCTTCCATTTATTTCCCTGCTTAGCTGCTTATCAGAAACACCCTCTGATCACTTGTGTTTACAAGCAAGGCTGAGATTGGAGGATAAGACAAATGTTGTACACGAGATGCTCTTCCACTAACCGTTATTTAATCGCACTACAGATCCCACCCCATAGGTACTCTGCGTGATGTAGCAACTAACTACTCAATACCAACCTCCCTTTCCACTCAAAGTGTCTGAGCTTATGTAATATGTGACATGTACGTACCAAACTGTGTGCTGTGTACCTATTATACCATTATATGCTACACTATACGCTTGTATGCATTATGACCCTGCTCACAATCCTCAAAGTATGTTATGGTTTAAAGAAAAAAAAGCAACCGACAGCACTATGGAGGCACACACGGACACAGAAACCTGGGATTTTATTAGGTAGGATAAAATACCTGCCTTAAAGGAAGCCTAGAATATGTTGGTTGCCATTTCTAAAGCCTTTTACACACTAACTACTGTTGCCTGACAAAGATCGTGACACGATCTCTCAGGCAGAAGTTCGTGGCTAAGACTGTACAGACATGTCCCTAGCCAGGGCGCTAGCAACGCATTCTGTCATTGAGGAGGATAGCAGATAGATGATGTGCGAAGCACGACAGAAGGGGCAGAGAGCAAGAGATAACAGACTTCAGACAATATCATTATGGCATGCATCTTACTTGTGATTTTCTTTTTTCACCCACAATGCAACAGCTGCTTGAGGCAAAGGCTGTTCAAGGAAGAGCATGCGCATCACATAATTCTTGGCAAGGCTGGGGAGCTCCCTGTGAAGAAACATTTTTGGTAATTAGGTTGTACTAGTTGGCTTCCTACAGTTGAGACAAATCCTGCAATAAATATGCAGCGTGTCTACTTCTTGCTTTCATGGAAGCAAACATAGGGTTAACATCCTCTGAGATTCATGTGCTGACACAGCTAAAAGATCAAAAAGACAGCTAAACTCTATAAATGCATACAGGGTGCATTCCTCTATGTTTTCCTTCTGTCTTGTGCAAGAGGTCAGGTCCACATTAATCATATAGACATTCCCTGGCTCCTAGCTGACCAGAATATTCTATCTTATGGAGAAGTAAAGGAAGGAAGGGGGGGGGGGGAAGCATGAGCAGGAGGTGCTCCACAGCAAGCTGCACTGCTGAAAAGTAACCACAATTGGCTAGGGTTTATCGAATTGGTGGAAAACTTAAAGCTGCAGTTCAGTCTCAAATAAATATGACTTCCCCTCTTAGCAGTCATTTGCCATGAAAAGGTCTCAATTTCTGCTTTTGCGGTCCCGTCATATGACACTCACTTTATGAAGGAGAGAGCGTGAGGCAGGGGTCACACTTCGGCACAGAGCACACCAAAAACCGCTAGCACATCTGCAAAACACTAGAGGTTTTTGAAGCAGATTTCAGAGCGATTCTAGGCATGTTTAGAGGTTTTCTAAACATGCCTAGTATTTTTTGGAGCGTTTTTGTGTAGAAGATTTTATATATTGTTATAGTAAAGCGGTTACTGAAAAGCTACTGAAACAAAAACACCTGGAAAAGCTCTCTGATCTAGGGTTTTTCAGAGCAATTTGAGCTTTTCCTATACTTTACATTGAGGCAGAAACGCATCTGCAAACCACAAAAATGCTGCAGGAGCCACATTTGCGGTTTGCTAAAAACCTTAAACCGCTGGTGTGCACCATCCCATTGAGATACATTAGCCAAGCGTTTTCACAAGCAGCAGTGTTTTTGAAAACGCTACCAAAAACGCTTGCTGTGCACCAGCCCTTACAACAGGCAGAAATCAGGTATGTGATTTCCCTGCATATCGCATACCTTTGTCTGCATTATAACACACACAGGCCTCAATTCACTAAACTCATCTCATGTCTTTAATAACTCTTCTAGAGTTGTTACCATGGTGATAAGGCATGTAGTATTCAGGAAACATTTTACCTCAGGCAAGCCTAAAGTTAACTCTTCTGTCTTTAAATTAACTCTCCAATCCTTAAAATAACTCCAGAGTTAAAGACAGGCTGTTAATTAGCTGCATGTGAAAATAACTACAGAGGAGGTAAATTAACTACAGAGGAGGTAAATTAACTACAGGAGAGGTAACTTAAGGAATGAAGAGGTAAGATAACTCTCTCACGTGTGGAGGTAAGTTTTCTCTTGCCTTATTATCTCTAGCATGATCTTAGTGAATTGAGGCCACAGTAGACTATGGTGGTGAAGGGGAAATGCATATGTTGTGCGTTAGTAATAGAAGTAGTACGTTTTTTCCCCGCATGCAGGAAGTGCATTAAATGTGAACCAGCCTATTTGAATAGTGGGGCCCCTGCCTCAGTCAAGCTTCCACTCAAACTTCCTTCCTCTGCATAGCACACACTGTCTTCTCATCAGTTAAAGAGGAAATCCAGTGAAAATAATGTAATAAAAAAGTGCTTAATTTGTACAATAATTATGTATAAATGATTTGGTCAGTGTTTGCCCATTGTAAAATATTTCCTCTCCCTGATTTACATACTGAAATTTATCACATGGTGACTTTTTTTACTGCTGGAAGGTAACGTCACTGGAAGGAGATGCTGCTTGCATTTTTTGGCAATTGGAAAGAGCTGTTATTTCCCACAATGCAACAAGGCTCCCACAGTGTGATGTCAGTACCTCAGTGTTGTGAGGCGATGACATCACACTGTGGGAGGGGTTTCACCACAAAATCAGCCATACAGAGCCCCCCCGATGATCCATTTGAGAAAAGGAAGAGATTTCTCAATTGAAAGGGGGTGTCAGCTACTGATTGGGATGAAGCTAAATTCTTGGTTACGGTTTCTCTTTAAAATACAATATTGCCCAGCACACATACAGCTTCTCAGCGCAAATAAATTACAGAACAGCACACACCTCCTTCTCGGTACAAAGACAATATTGCACAGCACACAACTTCTCAGCTTAAATACAGTTCTGCACAGCACACACCTTCTCAGCTCAAATACAGTACTGCCCAGCACACACCTTCTCAGCTCAAATACAGTACTGCCCAGCACACACCTTCTCAGCTCAAATACAGTACTGCCCAGCACACACTTTCTCAGCTCAAATACAGTACTGCCCAGCACACACCTTCTCAGCTCAAATACAGTACTGCCCAGCACACGCCATCTCAGCTCAAATACAGTACTGCCCAGCACACGCCTTCTCAGCTCAAATACAGTACTGCCCAGCACACGCCTTCTCAGCTCAAATACAGTACTGCCCAGCACACGCCTTCTCAGCTCAAATACAGTACTGCCCAGCACACGCCTTCTCAGCTCAAATACAGTACTTTACTTATCAAATGAGACTGCGCTCAGTGTCCTATAATCACCACTGCTCCAGGCGGCACACTATAAAAGAGAAAGATAATTCCCACAAAGTTCCAGTCAAAATAGCAGCGCCAGCAGGGTCCACTTGTAACCTTCACAGGACCTTTAAACATAAGCAGAGACAGAGAGGGGAGCCCTCATAGATAGTAACGCCTTATCACAACACCCTTGTGCTCAAAAGATTAGCTGAAGTGATCAAGGCTATCACCAATAGGTCAGGAGGAAATCGCACTCCCCCCCCGTTTTACCCTGCTCACCAGATAACTGCTTGGGTATGTGGCATATCAAATCTCAGACGGTTTCTAGAGAGTATAGACAAAACAACCTTGCATTGTGTAAAACAGTTTAATAAGGTGCCCAAGGCCCCCTTTAAAATCCACGTACATAAAAGATTCTTGTATCAAAACATATCATAGTTAGTTACACATCCAGGAACAGCTCCGGTCACCTCCTCCGCGTCCCCGGCCAGTCTCCTGTATACAGCGTGCGTGCGTCTCCTAAGCTCCGCCCGAATACAGTACTGCCCAGCACACGCCTTCTCAGCTCAAATACAGTACTGCCCAGCACACGCCTTCTCAGCACAAAGACGGTGTTGCCCAGCACACGCCTTCTCAGCACAAAGACGGTGTTGCCCAGCACACGCCTTCTCAGCACAAAGACGGTGTTGCCCAGCACACGCCTTCTCAGCACAAAGACGGTGTTGCCCAGCACACGCCTTCTCAGCACAAAGACGGTGTTGCCCAGCACACGCCTTCTCAGCACAAAGACGGTGTTGCCCAGCACACGCCTTCTCAGCACAAAGACGGTGTTGCCCAGCACACGCCTTCTCAGCACAAAGACGGTGTTGCCCAGCACACGCCTTCTCAGCACAAAGACGGTGTTGCCCAGCACACGCCTTCTCAGCACAAAGACGGTGTTGCCCAGCACACGCCTTCTCAGCACAAAGACGGTGTTGCCCAGCACACGCCTTCTCAGCACAAAGACGGTGTTGCCCAGCACACGCCTTCTCAGCACAAAGACGGTGTTGCCCAGCACACGCCTTCTCAGCACAAAGACGGTGTTGCCCAGCACACGCCTTCTCAGCACAAAGACGGTGTTGCCCAGCACACGCCTTCTCAGCACAAAGACGGTGTTGCCCAGCACACGCCTTCTCAGCACAAAGACGGTGTTGCCCAGCACACGCCTTCTCAGCACAAAGACGGTGTTGCCCAGCACACGCCTTCTCAGCACAAAGACGGTGTTGCCCAGCACACGCCTTCTCAGCACAAAGACGGTGTTGCCCAGCACACGCCTTCTCAGCACAAAGACGGTGTTGCCCAGCACACGCCTTCTCAGCACAAAGACGGTGTTGCCCAGCACACGCCTTCTCAGCACAAAGACGGTGTTGCCCAGCACACGCCTACTCAGCACAAAGACGGTGTTGCCCAGCACACGCCTTCTCAGCACAAAGACGGTGTTGCCCAGCACACGCCTTCTCAGCACAAAGACGGTGTTGCCCAGCACACACCTTCTCAGCACAAAGACGGTGTTGCCCAGCACACACCTTCTCAGCACAAAGACGGTGTTGCCCAGCACACACCTTCTCAGCACAAAGACGGTGTTGCCCAGCACACACCTTCTCAGCACAAAGACGGTGTTACCCAGCACACACCTTCTCAGCACAAAGACGGTGTTGCCCAGCACACACCTTCTCAGCACAAAGACGGTGTTGCCCAGCACACACCTTCTCAGCACAAAGACGGTGTTGCACAGCACACACCTTCTCAGCACAAAGACGGTGTTGCACAGCACACACCTTCTCAGCACAAAGACGGTGTTGCACAGCACACACCTTCTCAGTATAAAGGCAATATCTGCCATTTAATCCTTTACCCTACTAAGAATATCTATTATTATCTGTGTCTGATGGGTATAATTTCTAAAGAAGATGATAAATAAATGAATGAGTATCATTACTGTGATAAGCTAGCTTTAATAACTTATTGATGCCACTCACCTAAACACAGCCAAGCAAGTGGCAGGGTGGTTGTAGAGTCTGTCGAGGACACCCGGGCTCAGTTCTTGAAGAAACTCATGAAGATTCTTGCATTTCAGCTGTACCCTCTGTAGCTTCATCCTGCAAAAGGTGTCCAAACAGAAAGACAATAAAGGAGCCTATATCAAATAGAAAGCAAGTCTTCAAACATCAACCAGAGATCTGTAAGCACGTAACTGCATTAGAATACCACCTGCACCTACTTTTCTGACCACTAGTCTTCCAAGCATGAGGGGAGAGCATGGTAGCAGGTCGGTGGGGAGGGGGGACGGTCCCCTCCCTCACTTCGGGCTCTCCCCTCCAGCATTTAATAGTGGTTATGCGGGCGGCGGGCAGCGGCAGACACATACCTTCCGTGCGCTCCAGACGGACGGTTCTTCCTCTAGTGTCAAGACGCTACTTCCTGTTTATACAGGAAGTCGCGTCAGAAGCGAGAGGAAGATCCGTGGAGCGCACGGAAGGTATGTATCTGCCGCTGCCCCGCCGCCTGCATAAGCTCTATTAAATGCTGGAGGGGAGAGAGGGGACCGTCCCCCCTCCCCACCGACTTGCTACTATGCTCGCCCCTCATGCTGCGACCCCTCCAGGTCCCAGCGGCGGGGCACCCCTGTGAATAGATTGGGGGCTAAAATAGGGCTAGCGATGCCCATGTGTATATATATATATAATGTATATGTAATGCATGTATCATATGTGATTCTCTAAAGCTGGAGTATTCAAGTGGCCGGTGAGGTACGGACATCAGCACTTGTAGTATGTAGTCATGTGATGTAATGATATAGTGATAATGTAGTGATAGTAACGGTCATAGCAAAAAAAAATAAATCTATATTTCATAGTTTTTTACTTCAGTGTTGCTGACACACTTTGAGAATGAAAAATAAAACATAGCGATTGGATTTATAGAATTTTGTGTTTCTAGTCTGCTATTATATATGCTCAGTTGCTCACGTTATATTTGCATATTAACCACTTGCAGACCGCCCACTGCACATTGGCAGCGGCAAAGTGGCAGCCCCAGGACTATGTAACGCAGATTGGCGTCGGGTCTTGGGACACTGTGTTGCCGGGGATCCTCCGGCAATAGGCTCCGCCCACCCGCGTCGTCAACCCGCCGGCCAATCGTAAGCGCCGGCGGGTTGTTAACCCGACGATCGTATAATACGCTTTGTAATGTTTACGAAGTGTATTATACAGGCTGCCTCCTGCCCTGGTGTTATCTTAACCAGAGAATATGTACAGTCATAAAAGACCAAAAATGAATTTGATTAGTAAAGCGGTATCTGTTCCAACCAGACACAACACGGCACCTGACTGATGGCTGACATAGGGAAACTCAGCTGCAAACACTGTGTTTGCAGCTGAGTTTCCCTATGTCAGCCATCAGTCAGGTGCCGTGTTGTGTCTGGTTGGAACAGATACCGCTTTACTAATTTACTAAAATTACCTTTTTTCATCAATCAAAGCACACAGTGTCTATGATCTGCTTTTTGTATTGCTTTTTATATGTCTGTACCACAAATTCTTCTGCTGCTTTACAAAGAATTTTTCTACCTTTTTGAAGAAGAAAAATATTTTTTGGTGAATATAATAAAGTGTGAAACAAAAAATTTTGGAAACAGATCGCTATTTTGTGGCTTCACTTGATTTAAATCGATCCTCCTATAAAGAAACCTCTCCTCTAAACACCCACTAATTACCCATCAATCACCCCCTATCACCACCTGTCACTGTTACCCATCATATTAGACCCTAATCTGCCCCTTGCGGGCACTCAATCACCCGCCCACACGCTCAGATTGCCCTCAGACCCCCCCCTTAACAATTCGCCAGTGCATTATTTACATCTGTTTTTCCCTGTAATAACCCACTGATCACCTGTCAATCACCTATCAATCACGCCCTGTCACTGCCACCCATCAATCACCCCCTGTCACTGCCACCCATCAATTAGCCCCTAACCTGCCCCTTGCGGGCAATCTGATCACCCACCCACACCATCGGATTGCCTGCAGACCCGCCGTCAGATCACCTCCCAAGTGCATTGTTTACATCTGTTCTCTCCTCTAAACACCCACTAATTGCCCATCAATCACCCCCTGTCACCACCTGTCACTGCTACCCATCAGATTAGACCCCTATCTGCCCCTAGGGCACCCAATCACCCGCCCACACCCTCAGAACGCCCTCAGACCCCAGCCCTGATCACCTCGTCAGTGCATTGCTTGCATCTATTCCCCCCCACTAATCACACCTTGAGACACCCATCAATCACCTCCTGTCATCACCTGTCACCCCCTAGCACACCTACCCATCAGATCAGGCCCTAATTTGCCCCGTGTGGGCTCCTGATCACTCGGCCAAACCCTCAGATCCCCCTCAGACCCCCTTCTGATCACCTCCCCAGTGCATTGATTGCATCTATTTTCCCCTCTAACCACCCCCTGAGACACCCATCAATCACCTTCTGTCACCCCCCCCTAGCACTCCTATCCATCAGATCAGGCCCAATACAACCTGTCATGTAAGAGGCCAGCCTGCTTATGACCGGTTCCACAAAATTCGCCCCCTCATAGACCACCAGGTTTCCAGACTACTCACGGTTTTGGGCCCGTAAAATGCCAGTGCAGTATAGGAACTCCACAAGTGACCCCTTTTTAGAAAGAAGACACCCCAAGGTATTCTGTTAGGTGTATGAAGAGTTCATAGAAGATTTTATTTTTTTGTCAAAAGTTAGCGGAAATTGATTTTTATTGTTTTTTCACAAAGTTTCATTTTTCACTAACTTGTGACAAAAAATAAAATCTTCTATGAACTCACCATACACCTAACGGAATACCTTGGGGTGTCTTCTTTCTAAAATGGGGTCACTTGTGGGGTTCCTATACTGCCCTGGCATTTTAGGGGCCCTAAACCGTGAGGAGTAGTCTAGAAAACAAATGCCTCAAAATGACCTGTGAATAGTACGTTGGGTCCCTTAGCGCACCTAGGCTGCAAAAAAGTGTCGCACATGTCGTATCGCCGTACTCAGGAGAAGTAGTATAATGTGTTTTGGGGTGTACTTTTACACATACCCATGCTGGGTGGGAGAAATATTTCTGTAAATGGACAATTGTGTGTAAAAAAAAAAAAAAAAATTTGTCATTTACAGAGATATTTCTCCCACCCAGCAAGGGTATATGTAAAAATACGCCCCAAAACACATTATACTACGTCTTCTGAGTACGGCGATACCACATGTGTGACACTTTTTTGCAACCTAGGTGCGCTAAGGGGCCTAACGTCCTATTCACAGGTCATTTTGCGACATTTGGTTTCAAGACTACTCCTCATGGTTTAGGGCCCTAAAATGCCAGGGCAGTTTAGGAACCCCACAAATGACCCCATTTTAGAAAGAAGATACCCCAAGGTATTCCGTTAGGAGTATGGTGAGTTCATAGAAGATTTTATTTTTTGTCACAAGTTAGTGGAAAATGACACTTTGTGAAAAAAAAAATTAAAATCAATTTCCGCTTACTTATGACAAAAAAATAAAATCTTCTATGAACTCACCATACTCCTAACGGAATACCTTGGGGTGTCTTCTTTCTAAAATGGGGTCATTTGTGGGGTTCCTGTACTGCACTGGCATTTTAGGGGCCCTAAACCGTGAGGAGTAGTCTTGAAACCAAGTGTCGCAAAATGACCTGTAAAATCCTAAAGGTACTCATTGGACTTTGGGCCCCTTAGCGCAGTTATGGTGCAAAAAAGTGCCACACATGTGGTATCGTCGTACTCAGGAGAAGTAGTATAATGTGTTTTGGGGTGTATTTTTACACATACCCATGCTGAGTGGGAGAAATATCTCTGTAAATGGACAATTGTGTGTAAAAATACCACGTGTGGCACTTTTTTGCAGCCTAACTGCGCTAAGGGGCCCAAAGTCCAATGAGCACCTTTAGGCTTTACAGGGGTGCTTACAATTTAGCACCCCCCAAAATGCCAGGACAGTAAACACACCCTACAAATGACCCCATTTTGGAAAGTAGACTGGAAAGTACAAGGGAGCCGCAGATCGTCTGCCCTGAGGTCTGCTATTACAGTAAGATAATTAACTTTTTTTCTGTGTTTCGCCTCGTAAGTCCTTTAAGGTATTCAGAGAGGATCATAGTGAGTCCGTGGCAGATTTAATTTTTTTTTTTTGTCGCAAGTTAGAAGAAATGGAAACTTTTTATTTTCTTTTTTTTTGTCACAAAGTGTCATTTTCCGCTAACTTGTGACAAAAAATAAAATCTTCTATGAACTCACCATGCCTCTCACTGAATACTTTGGGATGTCTTCTTTCCAAAATGGGGTCATTTGGGGGGTATTTATAACATCCTGGAATTTTAGCACCTCATGAAACATGACAGGTGGTCAGAAAAGTCAGAGATGCTTCAAAATGGGAAAATTCACTTTTGGCGCCATAGTTTGTAAACGCTATAACTTTTACCCAAACCAATAAATATAGGCTGAATGTTTTTTTTTAATCAAAAACATGTTTGTCCACATTTTTCGTGCTGCATGTATACAGAAATTTTACTTTATTTGAAAAATGTCAACACAGAAAGTTAAAAAAATCATTTTTTTACAAAATTCATGTCTTTTTTGATGAATATAATAAAAAATAAAAATCGCAGCAGCAATCAAATAGCACCAAAAGAAAGCTGTATTAGTGACAAGAAAAGGAGGTAAAATTCATTTAGGTGGTAGGTTGTATGACCGAGCAATAAACCGTTAAAGCTGCAGTGGTCTGAATGGGAAAAAAGGCTCTGGTCCTTAAGGGGTTTTATGACTGCAGTCCTTAAAGGGGAACTGAAGAGAGAGGTATATGGAGGCTGTCATGTTTATTTCCTTTTAGACAATACCAGTTGCCTGAAAGCCCTGCGGATCCTCTGCCTCTAATACTATTAGCCATAGCCCCTGAACAAGCATTCAGCAGATCAGGTGTTTCAGTGGTTCAGACTTATAAGTCTGATCTGACAAGACTAGCTGCATGCTTGTTTCTGGTTTTAATCAGATACTACTGCAGAGATATAGACCAGCAGGGCTGCCAGGCAACTGGTATTGATTAAAAGGAGATAAACATGACAGCCTCCATATACCTCTCTCTTCAGTTCCCCTTTAAGTGGTTAAACTCGCTTTTTAAGGTCAGAAATATTTCATACGCCAGGACTGTGGAGTCAGAGCAATTTTTGGGTACCTGGAGTTGGTGTTGGAGGTTTCATAAACGTTGGAGTCGGGTGATTTTGTTGTTCCCAACCCACTTGTACCCACTTCATAGCACCGACGTGCTACCAAGCTCTCCCCTCATGCTGCGACCCCCTCCAGCCCCCAAAAACGGGGGAGGGGGGCACACTGGTAGTCAAGGTAAGGGGGGCGTCTGTCACTACCCAACTGGCGGTCCCTGTCACTAGTTAACCTGGGGGGCGCCTGTCACTCACTACCTAACCTGGGGTCACCTGTCACTACCTAACCTGGGGTCACCTGTCACTCACTACTTAACCTGGGGGTCCCTGTCACTCACTACCTAACCTGGGGGTCCCTGTCACTCACTACCTAAACAGGGGGCACCTGTCCCTACCTAACCTGGGGGGCGCCTGTCACTCACTACCTAACCTGGGGGGCGCCTGTCACTCACTACCTAACCTGGGGGTCCCTGTCACTCACTACCTAAACTGGGAGGCTCCTGTCACTCACTATATACACTGGGGGGGTCCCTGTCACTACCTGAACTGGGGGGCACCTTTCACTACATACACTGGGGGGCTCCTGTCACTGCCTGAACTGGGGGCTCCTGTCACTACCTGAACCGTGGGCTCCTGTCACTGCCTGAACCGTGGGCTCCTGTCACTGCCTGAACCGGGGGCTCCTGTCACTGCCTGAACCGGGGGCTCCTGTCACTGCCTGAACCGGGGGCTCCTGTGCCTACCTGAACTGGGGGGCTCCTGTCACTACCTGAACTGGGGGGGCTCCTGTCACTACCTGAACTGGGGGGGCTCCTGTCACTACCTGAACTGGGGGGCTCCTGTCACTACCTGAACTGGGGGGCTCCTGTCACTACCTGAACTGGGGGGCTCCTGTCACTACCTGAACTGGGGGGGCTCCTGTCACTACCTGAACTGGGGGGGCTCCTGTCACTACCTGAACTGGGGGGGCTCCTGTCACTACCTGAACTGGGGGGGCTCCTGTCACTACCTGAACTGGGGGGCTCCTGCCACTACCTTAACTGGTGGACTCCTGGCGCTACCTAAACTATCCAGGCCAGCCAGCCCAGCATCACCACCAGCCAACCAGCCCAGAATCACTGTCAAAAAGGCCACAGCATCACCATCAGTCAGCAGTCAGGCCAGCATTTACTTCAACCAGCCAAGCACAGCCCCGCATTACCGCCAGCCAGGTCACAGCATCACCGCCAGCCAACCCGGCCACAGCATCACCACCAGCCAGGCGCAAGGTATGTATCTGCCGCTGCCCCGCCGCCTGCATAACCACTATTAAATGCTGGAGGGGAGCGCAGAGGGGAGAGCCCGAGGTGAGGGGGGGGACTCTCCCCACTGACATGCTACCAAGCTCTCCCCTCATGCTGGGGGGTTATAGCCCATAGAACCCCTTTAAGAATGCTTTCAAATGTTCTTTTATGTAACTAGTTACTGAAATTTTAGTTTTGGGTTTATAATCCCACTTTACTTTTGTGTCACACGATTTTTTTATCTTCTGTTTATTTTTCTTCTCCTCTCCCCAGTTATGGCTTCTGCTCCTAGTAACCCCGTTAAGGACTTGCAGGAAGAACTCACGTGTTCTATATGTCTTGATCATTACAATGATCCAGTCTCAATAGACTGTGGACACTGCTATTGCCGAAATTGCATCAGCCAAACATGGAAGGGAATCCGTAGTAACTTTCCTTGCCCTCAGTGTCGACATGTATCCCGGTGGAAGTTTTTAAGGACAGTCCGTCCTCTGGAAAATGTATTGGAAATTTCTAACCGTCTCGTTTCTTCTGCTGCAAAAGAGCAAACTAAAAACCAATGTAAAAAGCACAAGGAGCCACTGAAGCTTTATTGTAAAGTTGATGGCAAAGAAATCTGTGTGATCTGCAGGGAGTCTGTGGCACACAGAACCCATACTGTCATGCCAATGGAAGAAACTACCAAAGAGTTTCAGGTGAAAGAAACTACAAGCCATAAGAAATGTTAGGTGTTTGTAGATAGGTCAGATTTCATGTATATTGGACTCTATTCACCAGGGCTGTGGAGTCGGAGTCGTGGAGTCGGGCAATTTTGGGTGCCTGGAGTCGGAGTCGGGAAAAAATGCACCGACTCCGACTCCTAATGAATTTGTAACTGTAATTAAAATAGAAAATATGATAAAATGTTATATTTCTCAGATAATAGTCATTAAAAATAATGTATATATACAGTAATAGCTGTGCTTAGTCCACAAAAATGAAATAAACCAATCAAAATTAGTTACTTGTGCTGCTTCAATAAAGCAGTCCCCGTATTTTTAAGGTCAGATATACATATCTGATTGTGACTGTATATATGATGTGTACACAGGAATCTCTTATATATACTAAATAACATCTATGCTGTAAGAATAAAGCCTGATGTGTAGCTGTGTCACTAATAGAGATGGTCAACGAGATGGAAATAATTCTGCATTGATGCTGATTTATGCAAATGTATGCACTCCCTTTGCTGATGAAATTTGATATGTTATTAAAATTTGGTTTGGTGACTACAAATTAAAGGGTAACTGAGAAGGATGAAAAGTAAAGTTTTATACATACCTGGGGCTTCCTCCAGCCCCCTTTAGGCTAATCAGTCCCTCACTGTCCTCCACCACCCGGATCTTCTGCTATGAGTCCTGGTAATTGAGCCAGTCAGCGCTGTCCGGCCGCATGCCGCTCCCACAGCCAGGAACATTCTGCACCTGCGCAATAGTGCTGCACAGGTGTAGTATGCTCCTGGCGGCGGAGTGTGTGCATGCGCACTACGCCTGACTGGCTCAAGTACCTGGACTCATAGCAGAAGATCCAGGTGGTGGAGGAGGACAACGAGGGACTGATTATTCTGAAGGCAGCTGGAGGAAGCCCCAGGTATGTATAAAACTTTAATTTCATCTGTTTCAGGTTTACTTTGTTACACAGTAGTACTATACTCTACATATGCACTCCCCACAGAGCTGCAGGGAATCCACTGAGAATGCTGTGCACATTGAACACAGAGGTGTTGTCTGTTTACAATCTCCTCATTCCCCTGCAGAGTACCTGCACATCATTCTTACATGTACCCACACTTACATTGCCTAGGGCCTGATAGATCTTCTTTGTTCCGGTTTGCACCTTTTACAAGTACTCTTACCAAGGACTAGTTTTAGTCTAAAGGGAATAAATATAGTAGTCTACATATCCTTCTCACTTCAGTTGTCTTGTAAAATTCCTAAGCGTTGGCAGTTAAGAGACGAATTTCATGTTACATACTTTTAATCAACAAAATTGTAATATGCAAATTAGAGGAGTCGGAGTCGTGGAGTCGGAGTCGGTGGAATCCTAAACTGAGGAGTCGGAGTCGGTGGATTTTTGGACCGACTCCACAGCCCTGCTATTCACTAAGAGCAGTTCGGTAAAATACCTCATTCGGTATTTTACTCTTTCCAAATTCACTGAATACTGTCCACATGAGGCAGAAGATTGGTAATTTACTGAGCAAACATGCCTCAATTCACTAAGCCCTGCTTGGTAAGTGTCACTTACCAGCCGTGTATCAGGGCAGCGGTGAGGCAGGGAGCTGCATGTATGAGTCGGGGTTTTCTGTTCAGTGTATCCTGTCATTCCTTTAGATGTGCTGCAGCCACCAGGGGGAGCTCTTCTGTATGCCAGAATACAGATTTTCACATCTAAAGGGACGCAGAAAAGCCCCCAAAAATGTCACCTTCCTCTGCTCTGATACACTGAAAGACCCACCGAAATCCATGTCGCATCCAATTAGAGGGAGAAGCAGGGCTGTGTGGCTCTCCCTATTGGCTGCCTGACTCTCCCAAAAGGCTGTCTGTCAAGTTATCGCACAGAGAGCATGGAAAAAGTAAGTTACTGGCTGCTATGAGCTGGCGAAAAATATCAAACACTTTTGCCTGATTTACCGAATGGTAAATTTTGGTAAATCTTTGTGAATTGTAATTTCTTGACACTTCCTGAGGCAATTACCGCACAAATCGGTAATTTACCCCACTAGTCGGTTATATTAATTTTCTGTGCGTTGATAGGTTTAATGAATTGTAATTTGGGAAGGTGATCGGTAAAATCAGCTGTTTTCAGCATTACCGAATGCAGTAATGCTTTGTGAATAGAGCCCATAGTCTGTGGTCTGGAATTGGGCCAATCCGATGCACTTATTGTTGATTTTGATAGAACCAGTTCCAAGCATCATACAATTTGTTTTAATGTATTTTGACCCCCAGAAGTGTGTGTGTGTGTGTGTGGGGAGTGGGGGGGGAGTCAGTGCATCTTATTGTCCAAATAATACTAGTATAGTATTTGGCCTGGCACCACTGCCTCTCAAGCACCCGAAACTAATCCCCGCGGCAACTGCTTAGTTAAACCCCTGAGGAAGGCCTCACCTGTCCAGCCAGAGTGCTCCGATTCCTCTGTCTCATGTCTTTTTGTATTGTCACTTGCACCCACTCTCTGGGACTCCAAGGTCAGCGGGTGGGGAGGGTGCCAGCAAAGATACAAGGCCTAAGAAGATATGGGAAAGAGGACTTGAAGCGTGCCATCTGGACAGGAGACGGCTTCCCCTGCACTATAACTCTGCAGTTGTAGTATGAAGGGAGGGGGGGGGGACAACCATTGCAGCAGCTTAGCTCATGGTACATAAGTGTTATTATCACATGTTAAGTTGTTACTTCTCTATGATGTACCATATATTAATAGCAAAATGCTGGACTGATTGTGGGAGTGATTCTCTTTTTGATGAACATCATTTAAAATGCTGGACTCTTGCTCTGGACTGTCTGCAGAACTCCAGACCTAAAACAGTAATAAACATGCAAATATGGACAGTTTTCTGAGATAGCTGGGGGGGGGGGGGGGGGGGATTACGGAGGCAGAGTTTCAGAACTCTAATCATTACGGGCATGGGAGTGAGTTTTTGCCATTGCTTGATACCTGGCAGCTTTAATAGAGAGCCTTCCATAACGGGCACTCTTTTTATCTTGTTCCTCTTTAAAGGACAACTGTAGTGAGAGGTATATGGAGGCTGCCATATTTATTTCCTTATAAACAATGCCAGTTGCCTGGCAGCCCTGTCGATCTCTTTGGCTAAAGTAGTGTCTGAGTAACACCAGAAACAAGCACGTGGCTAATCTTGTCAGATCTGACAATAGTGTCAGAAACACCTGATCTGCTGTATGCTTGTTCTGGGTTTACGGCTAAAAGTATTAGAGGCAGAGAATCAGCAGGGCTTCCAGGCAACTGGTATTGCTTATAAGGAAAAGAATATGGCAGCCTCCATATCACTCTCACTACAGTTATCCTTTAAAGAAACACTGAAGCCAGTTTAAAAAAACGGCTTTTTACCTTTTATTTATGTGAGGCATGTTTGCGCCTGCTAAAACGCCACTATCCCATGGCAGAATGAGGGGTCTTTACCCCGCAAATCCCCCCTGCAAAATCCACTACTTTCTTGGTCGTGGATTTTGCTGCCCCGGGAGGCAGAGCTTTCAGCAGCAGCTCTGCCTCCATCCGCCTCTCCCCCGCCCCTCTCAGTGAAGGAAGACTGAGAGGGGCGGGGAGAGGCAGCGATCAGTGCTGATAGACGCGTGTAGAGGCAGAGCTACAGCCAAAAGCTCTGCCTCTCATGGAAGCGCTCCCTGCAGTGTGCCCCAGGGGATTTGGGGGGTAAAGACCCCTCATTCTGCCGGGGGATAGTGGCGTTTTAACAGGGGCAAATATGCCTCACATAAATAAAAGGTAAAAAGAAGTTTTTAAACTGGCTTCAGTGTCTCTTTAAGTGAGAGGGATATAGAAGCTGGCATATTTATTTCCTATTTCCTTTTGAGTAATGCAAATTGTCTGGCTCTCCTACTGATACTTGCCTCTTATACTTTTAGCCATAGACCCCAACAAGCATGCAGATTAAAATGTTGATGCAAACTGCATGCCGCTTGGAATTTGGCCTATCAAACTTTGACCTGTTTCCAATTTGTATACAAATTGCAACAGAATGTGCATAAACTCTGAAAACTAACACCTCATTGATCATCTGTGGTTGCCTAGTGACCGAATGCAGGAGCACTTCTGTTTGGCAATTTATTATGGGAGGGACGGCATTCAGAAAACAGCAGCAGCAACAACACTTTCAAATGACTTTTATGTTGATCTGTTTTAATGTAGTCCTTTTCATTTTGCACAGGCTGACCTTGAGGAACGTCTGACATCATTAAGGAAAGACGCTGCAAACATTGCTAGAAGCAAAGCTGAAGAAGAGGCCAAAGCTGTTAAATTTGAGGTTTGTTGTGTATAACAATGCTCTGTAGGTAGAACAGATGGCTATGCATGCACATCTGATTTAAATGGAACTTAAAGTGAGAGGAATATGGAAGCTGCCATTTTCATTCCCTTATAAACAATGCCAGTTGTCATGCTGAGCTTTTTGTTCTAGCTCTTTGTGAGTTGCACACCTACAACAAGCATGCAACCAGCACAACTAGACCAGAGTCAGGCATCTGATCTGCTTGCTCATTGTTGGTCAGTGACTTGTAGAATTAGAGGCAGAGTATCGGCTGCATGTTATCCACGCATTGTGTTGTGTATAGTGAAACATACAGTCAATGAAAAGTATGTAGAACAGATGATTTTGCCCAGAACATGAGAAGGGATTACTCCACTAGATGAATGAGGAAGGAGAAGTAGACACCGCTGACATTAAGCAGCGTCTGACATCTACACTGCTCCATGCATATCCCACTGCAATGCACGCCTACAGGATTTCTCAAGAGCAACTTCCACCCTCTGGAACTCTCTTCCACCGTCTATCAAACTTGCCCCCTCCTTCACACACATTTAAACAAGGCCTCAAAACCATCTCTTCAAGATGTCTACCCACCCCCTACCACACAGAATTCAAATAAGAGGAGAACAAAAACTGGCACTAAATGCGGCAGGAATGGATACTAGGTCACACTGGGCTTACCTGCAGCGTGCTCCCAAACAGTGCAAAGTCCAAGTCAGTCAAGGAAGAGAGAAGGGCACTGCTGCATAAAAATACCCTTTATTGTGACCGGGTCGACACACAGGTTACAGCAGTGGGGGGAGGAAAGTTGTCTGACAGCTGTTTCGCAAGGGTTAACCTTGCTTCATCAGAGTCTCTGATGAAGCAAGGTTAACCCTTGCGAAACAGCTGTCAGACAACTTTCCTCCCCCCACTGCTGTAACCTGTGTGTCGACCCGGTCACAATAAAGGGTATTTTTATGCAGCAGTGCCCTTCTCTCTTCCTTGACTGACTTGGCCCCTACCACACAGTATTAAAAATAATTATTCCACAGCCCTACCTAGTGTGTCCATCTCCCCTCCCCATATTGTAAGCCTTTGGCAGGGTCCTTTCTTCCCTATTATATTCTACATGATAGTGTGCTTCTTTTCTATGACTGCCTTGTACTTGTATTACTGGACCTACCTAACCAGCCCGTCCCCATTTGCCTTGTATAGTTTTGTCCTATGTTGTATAACCCTGTTGCGTCTGTCATCCTTTGTATCATTGTATTTTTTTATTGTCCGGGGCTGCATAATATGTTAGCGCTTATAAATAAAATTAATAATAATCTCATATAGTACAGTGGAGTTTTAGGGACCGGCACTAGACCGCTGGCTAGAGCCACTGAGGGGATGGTGCATGTACCGTGCCTCCGGATAAGTACAGTCCAGTATAGCAGCAAATAGTAAAGAGCTTCCGGGCAGCAGTTGCAATTGAAGAAGAAAGCACCTTTATTTCATCCTCAGTACAAAGATTAAAAAGCAGGTGTTATAGCCTTACAGTCTGTTTCGCAGAGTCAAGCTCTGCTTCTTCAGAGGCAACAAGTTTTACACTTTTAACATGAAATGTGCTCTCTTCTTCAATTGCAACTGGTGCCCGGAAGCTCTCTACTATTTGCTGCTATAATAATAATCTACATTATATTTATTCTATTTATATTCTTTCTATAGTTACTTCTGTACATTTTATACTGACAAAAAACAATGGGATTTTTATTGTTTGAGGCGGTTGTAAAATGTTTTTATTTTCCTAGGATGAAATTCTGCAGAAAGTGAAAATGGTGACTTCAGAATCTGAAGCGTTGCGGCAGCTTTTAGCTGATCAAGAAAAGCAAGCTATTAATCGCTTGGAAAACATGCGGAAACAAGTCTGTGAGAGAAGAAATGAAAGCATAGCTAGGCTAAATGCAAAGTTATCAGCTGTCAATAAAACCATTGATGATCTTCAGAAAGGCCAACTACTGGTAAGTAGCCTCCTCCACTCAGACCTAAAATGTTCGGCACAGCTCATTGCAGCAAAGCTCCTTTCCTCCCACATACCCAGCAGGTAATCAAGCGGTCAGGCTGTCTCCTCTTCACAGGAAAGACCTACTAATGCTTATCCACCTCATCTTGCTACCTCCTAGCCATATCATACAGGTGCTCCTGCCTGACCTCAGTTTATCCTGACACCTCCTGATCTGCCACACCACCAGGTCACTACTGTTTAATGCCTACACTTCTGTGCCTAGATAAGGGCTCTTTCACATTAGGGCAGATTTTCTGCGTTTCAACGCAAAGGGTAAAGTTTGCGTTACCCAAGGTGAAATGAAAGTCCATAGACTTTCATTTTAGCTTTCACATATAACGCAGCCTTTTTGTGCGTTGCGTTACACTGCACCCAGGTGCAGTTTTTCGGCCGACGCTAGCTTTATGCGTTACAATGTTAGTCAATGTAAAACGCACACTATGCGCGTTTTTAATCCGTTAACGCAGGCAATCAGTCCCAGAATGCCACAGAGGAACAATGTAGAAAGTTGAAAACTTAAGAAAAAAAAATTACCTGCGTTTTTCTATGTGCTGTAACGCATTGAAAACGGATTAAAAACGCACACTCACTGCAGTGCAACGCATATAAGGCATACAACAAAACGTATGCTTTGAGCGTTCTCCAACGCAAGCTCTGATGTGAAAGAGCCCTAATCTAGAGGCTTCCCTATCCTTAACGCTACAGATTTTTTTTTTTTTTTTTAAGCGCTGGGACCCTTCAAACATATTCAACGTTACTTGGGGGCAATCCGTTTCTAGGTTAAAACAGTGTCTCATCCAGTTCTACAAATGCACTCAGTGCTGATATAGGTGCTTAGATTAAGTGCTCCATTTTAATCCACGGAGCCATGGGCGTAACAATAGGGGGTGCAGAGGTTGCGACTGCATCAGGGCCCTTGGGCCAGAGGGGCCTTCTCTCAGCTGCAATATTAGCTTTCTATTGTTCCTCTGCTCATAATAATCCCTTCTATAGATACTTTGAATAGTGGTTATCATTAACAAACTGCTCCCTATCCCCTTCTTGCACCTCTGACACTGTAGTTGCCATTGGCAGATTTTGGTGCGGCGTATCAATTGTTATGTATAGAGAGCTTGGGGGGCCCCATCGTAAAACTTGCATCGAGGCCCACAGCTGCTTAGCTATGCTACTGTACGGAGCAGGTGAAGAAGAGCCATGTTCCAGGCCTCCATAGTTGAGAAAGGAATTCAGTGTTTTTCGAGGAGTACTTTGAAAAGGTTTGCATGCTGGCCATGCTGCATGAAAGCTGGCCAGTTCCTTCCGAGGAAAGATTAAAGAGAAACCGTAACCAAGAATTGAACGTCATCCCAATCAGTAGCTGATACCCCCTTTTCCACGAGAAATCTATTCCTTTTCTCAAACATATCATCAGGGGGCTCTGTATGGCTGATATTGTGGTGAACCCCCTCCTACAGTGTGATGTCAGGACCAAGGTCCTGACATCACACTGCGGGAGCCTTGTTGCATTAAGGGAAATAACAGCTGTTTACAGCTGTTTCCAACTGCCAAAATAGCTAGCAGCTTCTCCTTCCAGTGACATCACCTGCCAGCAGTAAAAATGTCACCATGCGATAAATGTCAGAATGTATATCAGGGAGAGGAAAGATTCAATGGGCAAACACTGCCTAAATCATTTATGCATAATTATTGTAAAAATTAAGCACTTTTTTTATTACATTATTTTCACTGGAGGTACTTTTTAAGCGTTTTCAAAAGATAAATTTTTTTCATAATGCTACCCAATCCCCGACTTCTGATTTTTAGTTTGGCAGGATGGGAAGATGTTCATAAAGTTGATTTAACTGTGTCTTCAGGAAAATTGATTAAATATCAGCTGTAGGAAACCTCATGCTCTCCTCTATAATAAATTGCTGGATGGTTCCTCATTCGCTTACTCTTAAGGCTCCGTTCACATTTGAGCGTTTTGCCAGCAATTTCGTCAAAACGCTCAAGTGCTAGCGCTTTTTAAAGCGCTAGTGCCATAATACTCTATGGGCCTGTTCTCACTTGGGCGATTTGCGTTAATCACCAGCGATTATCGCCAAATGCAAATTTGTATCCTGGAAAGAGTTCCTTGTGCACGCCTTCTGGGCACTACCATCTCCAACGATCTAACTTGAAAAACAAACACTACTTTCATCCAGAGGAAAGCCCAACAGAGACTATTCTTTCTCCGCCAACTGAAGAAGTTTGGTATGTCTCAGAAACTGTTAACGAGTTTCTACTCCGCCACAATCGAATCTGTCCTCTGCACCTCCATCCTGGTTTGGTATGCCGGTTCCTCCGCTGGCGACAGGCATAAGCTACAGAGGGTCATAAGATCAGCAGAGAGAATCATTGGCAAACCACTCCCCCCTGTGGACCTCCTCTACAACTCAAGACTGCACTCCAGGGCTTTGAGGATAGCCAGTGATCCCTCACATCCAGGCTACCGCTTCTTCAGTCGGCTCCCCTTGGGGAAGATATTCCGGTCTATTGCCACCAAGACCTCAAGGCACCTGAACAGCTTCTTCCCCTCAGCCGTAAACTCACTGAACTCTATGCACTCTATTCCCATCTGCTGATCTTTCTCCCATTCTCCCCCCTACACGTCGGCTTACCGTAAAAGCCTGCCCACGGTAGTGTCTGTTGCTCTGTGAACTTTTGTACTATCTGTGTTCTCAACTCTCTGTGTGTATATTTTATGTGATTGTTGTATTTTTATATTTTTGTATATTTGATGTGATTGTTGTATTTTTATATTTTTGCATATTTCTACACTCAGCCCTGTATGCCAAGCCCAATTCCGCGCACGACCAGTCGTGCTTGGCGAAATAAAGTTTCTGATTCTGATTTTTAGGCGAATTCCCGGCGATCGCGTTTAGTGCTATAGAAGCGCTAATCGCAAAAAATCGCCAAGTGTGAATGGTTATTTTTTTCGCGTTAATCGCCAGAGCAAAACACTAGCAAAAGCGTTGGCGTTTTGCAAGTGTGAATGGGGCCTTACTCCAGACTTCTCTTAGCACTATGGTGATTGTGCAAAATGTGTCACAGCACTTCACTGGTTCTTTGGTGATTTTCTCCCCCATTGCCACTAGCCTATTACATTTCCCATAATTTCAATCCCATAGTACCTATCACCAGTAGGGACTGCAAGTGGCTGCCATACTGGATGACTGATGGAGCTTTTCTGGGAGAGAAGAGTCTTTCAGGTAATTCAAAATCTGACCAGGGCCATCAGGGCTTACTGAGTAGGTGAGGTTTTCTCCCTAACATGTTTTTTTTCCCTGTCATTGTGGCCAGAGTTCTATTTTAAAGTGTACCTGAGAAAAATGTAAGGAAAAAATGTATACATACCTGGGGCTTCCTCCTGCCACTTTCAGCCTAATTGTTCCCTCGCCGTCCTCTGCAGCCTCCTCATTCGTCCGCAATCCTTCCAGTAACTTCGGCCACTGGGCACACTGCAGCCGCACGCTCTCCGTATTGATTACGCAGCTGGGACCATTCTGTGCAAGTGCAGAATGCTCCCAGCAATGGGTCACGCACGTGTAAGTCCCGACTCCAGAAGTTACCGGAAGGAATTGCGGACGAATGAGGATGAGGCAGAGGACGGCGGCGTGGGAGCAATCCGACAGAAGGGGACTGGAGGAAGGTATGTATAAATGTTTGCTTTGTGTTCTGAGAATGACCCTGCTGACTCTTTTTCAGGAGAGTTGTCTACTTTAGTTTCAAGTCAAATCAATTATAGTATTTCACCCAAATAAAATGTGTATGTCATTGTTCTATCAATGCTCAGAGATTGGCCATATACATACAAGGACACCTGAACTGAGAGGGATATGGTTGCCTTAGAGGATCTCTTGTGCATCAGTAGTGTCTGAATCACACACCTGACATAAGCATGCAGTTACTTTTAGCCACAGACCCAGTCAAACTTCAGTCAGAATCACCTGATCTGCATGCTTGTTCAGGGTCTGTGGCTAAAAGTAATAGGCAGATTATAGGGTATAAATATGACAGCCTTCATATATCTCTCTCACTTCAGGTGTCATTTAAAGGGACACTTAAAGAGACTCCGTAACAAAAATTGCATCCTGTTTTTTATCATCCTACAAGTTCCAAAAGCTATTCTACTGTGTTCTGGCTTACTGCAGCACTTTGTATTATCACAGTCTCTGTAATAAATCAATGTATCTTTCCCCTGTCAGACTTGTCAGCCTGTGTCTGGAAGGCTGCCAAGTTCTTCAGTGTTGTGGTTCTGCTATGCACTCCCCCCTCAGGGGGGAAAGAAACACACAAATGATCTCTTGAGATTCAAAAGGAAGGCTGTATACAGCCTGCTTGTGTATGGATGTATTTTCTATGTGTGGACATACTGTACATCAACCTACTTCCTGTTTTGGTGGCCATTTTGTTTGTTTATAAACAAACTTTTTAAAACTGTTTTTAACCACTTTTAATGCGGCGGGGAGCGGTGAAATTGTGACAGAGGGTAATAGGAGATGTCCCCTAACACACTGGTATGTTTACTTTTGTGCGATTTTAACAATACAGATTCTCTTTATGGCTGCAAAAAAAGAGTTTTACTCACCTGGGGCTTCCACCAGCCCCCTGCAGCTGTCCGGTGTCCACGCAGCATCGCTCCGATCCTCCTGTCCCTGCCAGCAGCTACTTCCGTTGAGTAAAACTTTTTTTTTTTTTGCAGCCTTAAAGCGGACCCAAACCAAACATTTTTTTAATTAAAAATATTTAGTTGCACCACTCTGACACATACAAAGATAAATAAACACTCCTTCAAGCCTATGAGCATTACAGTGCATGCTTTCCACCCTTCTCTTTTCATAGCTATGGTTATACTGGGGGCAGCCATTAGCAATTTCTCCATTGCCGGACACCATCTACTCTACCAGTTTGCCGGAAAAATCCCGGCAATTTGAAAGGAAGGGAGGGGTTCCTCCAATAAATGTAAAATATTTTTTATTTGTCATCATGCAGCTGAAAAAAGGCTGCTATTTATTATTATAATTTAGAAAATAGATTTTATTTTTGAAATCTTGTATTTTTAATTTGGGTCCACTTTAAGGGATCCTTTAAGTGTGTGGGTGAGAGAGATAGAGAGAGGTTTGTTCTCCAACCTGCATATTAAGCCTGCCTCCATGCTTCAGTACCTTTGATACTTCTCTTAATTCACCTGCATTCCAAGGCAGTTGCCATAACATTTTCAGACCTAAGTTTTTGATTGAAATTTTAGGGATTGCACACATGTCCTCTCCTGCTGTTAGAGTATACACTATAGTTTTAAAGGAACATAATTGGTTCAAAATAAATGCGGTTGTCTTTTTGCCTTTATGCTTGGTAAATGTATTAATCTTTACATTAAAACCTTTTTTATCTCTCATCCTTTTCAGGAGTGGAAAATCTCTACACTCAGGTAAAAAGTTTTACTTGTATGGGGCTTATGATTTCCAAACCTCTTAAGAGCAATGAACGTTTCTTTTACTAACCTTTAACCTCAGAATTAAGTCAGTCAAATTCAAGCCTTGCCTTCAGATAATTTCATAGCTCCTGTACCAATTACTTTTCATACTTGTCCAATAATACCCTCCTGACCACATTTAATGATGTACTGATGTCTTCCTCATGCATAATTTCTTCCTGTGCATGATTCCAGGCCTACTGTAGAGCTGCTCCCACTTTGTTGAACGCTCTCAATCCCACGCTCATGAACTTTCTCACTACCTTCCTCTTTAACTCTCTTACGTATCCTAAGTTTACCCCGTTTAACAAATTCTAGAAGTATCTCAGAATCTATTCTTTAAACTACCTTACCTACATTTCTCAAGCCATCATATAGGACACCATACCTCAAAATTCTAGCTAGGGCATATTTTTAGGGTAGGTCTTATCTTCAGGGAAAGAGGGTAGGAGAGTGGTGCTCCACCTCCTCCTGGGGTAACACTAAAACCAAGGACTTTATAAAAGCCCCCTCCACCCCCTTCATCCTCAGTTTTACTTGTGTTACTGCAGAGGAAACACCTAGAGGGCAAGGCTCCCATTTTTAGCTTTTTTGTCCCTCCACCATCCCGTGGTTAATTTGGAGGGAGACCTGTATGCACATCTCCTGGCCGCCTCTGTCTTATAATCATGCAGCTGGAACTCACTATTACCTGTGGCAGCTTGGCATATTAAAGGGCTTCCCCGCGTGTACTCACTCTGTCAGACAGATTGTAAACAAGGGCAGCGGTTGACAGGCCAGCTTGAGAGTGTACGGCTTCTTCCGGCGTCTGTACAGGCCAGAGGGGTGACGTCAGCAGCCGCACTATTGCTGGATTTTGTAGCTGAAATGTAGCCAGCTGAGCGCGTGGTCTCTCCAGCGTCTTATGTGTGGCTGCGAGTGAATGAGGGAACGATCGCAGCTGCACTGGTCTCATTGCAGGGGGGCGTGCCAGAGAATATTTAAGGCCGGAAGTGCTGTATCTGGCGTCCCTCCTGTGTTTGCAGCGATGGAAACTGCATCAACCTCGCTGGCTCCTGGAAGTCATGGGGAAAGAAAAACTACTAAGCAGTCCTAGACTGCTACCAGATGGGGTGAGAACATGACTGGTTTTATCTCATGTGCTCCAAGAGGTTTATAGTGACTGCATGTCTTTTTTTTTCCCTGTTTTCTGACAGATTAATTCTGATAGCAAAGCAGTGGAAAATCCCTGTTACAAGAGGTGTCCTCAGTACAATACAAAGTTAGCATTAGAGTACGAAAAGATTTTGTGTCCGTTATGTACTGACACAATGATTGCAGCAGAATCATCCAATATTTTTAAACGTGTAATGCATTCTGTTAAAAAAAATGAAATGCAAGAGACAAACAATGTCAAGCGATCTATTGTGCTTGCTGTTACTCCTGACCTTCCAGAACCTTCCCACCTAGAGTACACCATTAGTATGCAACACTCACTGCACAGGGCTAATAAGCCTCACAAAGGCACAAGTGTGCTCATTGCAGTAGAACAGGTGCAATAAGAACTAATGCATCTCACAATACAAATAATGGAAGCAAACTTATGCATTACACATTATTCAACTTATTTTAGGGGACCTTACCCTTCTCTTATTGAGAGAGATGCCAGTTCCACGCTGCGAAGCATGTTTGCAGGGACGCCGCCTGCAGGCTTCTCTCGGGGTCCCCACTCTAAACTAAGTTTAAAATCACCCATTGATTTGGGAACATGTTAGCAACATTGACTTGGGAGCAGCAGGCCATATAAAGGGGAAGGGGTGCTGCATGGGCAGCGCCCCAGGTACTCTCACCGCCTGGGGACACCGCCTCAGTACACCATTAGGCCAAGGTGCAGCTTCAGAAATTTTGGGCAGCATGCCCACAGGATGACTGCGGGGGGCTGTAAGAATCCCCAAGTAAGTTAAACTGCTTTTTTTTAAGACTTAAGTACCGTATATACTCGCATACTAGCCGAATTTTTGACCCCCAAAAAGGGGGCCAAAAGTTGGGGGGTCGGCTTGTATGCGAGTCATGATGGTCCCCCGTCCCCCCCCCCCTCCGCTGGTCCGCGGGTCCCCCGCTCCCCCCGTGGCCACCGCCGCTGCTATTACCTGCCCGCATCTTCTATTGCCCTCTCCGTGCTTGTAAACATTCACAGCAGCGCGCCTGGCGCTGCTACTGTGACGAGGCAGGAAAGAGCGCGGCTTCCTGTTATTATGGGAACCGCTCTTTCCTGGCTCGCCGCTCGTCACAGTAGCAGCGCCAGGCGCGCTGCTGTGAATGTTTACAAGCACAGAGAGGGGAATAGAAGATGCGGGCAGGTAATAGCAGCGGTGGTGGGGGCGACTATACTACCTACACTGGGCACTTTACTAGCTATACTGAGCGCTATACTGAGCACTATACTAGCTAAACTGGGGCACTTTACTAGCTATACTGAGCACTATACTAGCTATACTGAGCACTGTACTAGGTAAACTGGGGCACTTTACTAGCTATACTAGCTATACTGAGCACTATACTAGCTATACTGAGCACTATACTAGCTAAACTGGGGCACTATACTAGCTATACTGAGCACTATACTAGCTATACTGAGCACTGTACTAGGTAAACTGGGGCACTTTACTAGCTATACTAGCTATACTGAGCACTATACTAGCTATACTGAGCACTATACTAGCTATACTGAGCACTATACTAGCTAAACTGGGGCACTATACTAGCTATACTGGGTACTATACTAGCTATACTGGGGCACTACCTACCCATACTGGGCACTTTACTAGTTATACTGGGACACACTAGGGGAATAAGGCGGCCAGCATTTCCTACCCCCGGCTTATATGGGGGTCAATCATTTTTCCCTGGTTTTTCAGGTAAAAGTTGGGGGGCGGCTCATATGCGGGTCGGCTAATATGCGAGTATATACAGTATCCCTTTAAGCTAGTACTGCTAGTTGCGATCATGTCAGCGAAGACGTTGGGTGATCTTCAAGCTCTATTAGTCAAACATCCATTACTTTCGTTTTTTCCTGACAGAGTAATTTTTAGATTGGATCCAAATAACTTCTGTGCTATCGGATTTCCACAGATCTCAGAATATCATCCTGCCTTCAATCTGCGCTAATCCTTCTTGCAAGAAGGAAGAAGAGTTTTGCTGTTTAGATGTTAGAAGAGCAATGCTCACTTATCTTGACAGAACTAGAGAGTTGAGGAAAACAAGCCAGTTGTTTGTATTGTTTTCTGGGAAGAACAGAGGGGTTAGCCTCAAATCAGACAATAGCCATATGGATTTGTCAGACTATAGCTTTAGCATATGAAGTTAAAAAGGTTATACCCATGCATGTTCAGGTTAAAGCTCATACCACCCTTTCCTATCCTATCCTACCCACAATTCTAGAGATATATTTTGTAGGGAGTGGATTTGTTTCAGGTGTTTTGGTGTTGGTCGCTCTCTTGTCTCGGTTTTACACTTACGTTTGTAAGAACTGAGGATGAAGGGGCAGAGAAGTCTTTTATAACATCCTTGTTTTTAGTCTTTCCTCAGGAGGAGGCGATGCACTACGCTCCTATGGAGTCCCACTGGATGTCAAGAAACACCATTACCGGTAAATCTAACAAGTGCTTTTTTTTCTCTGTCTTAACTCCTACTCTTTAAAACAGTACTATTCCCCCAAATTTTCCTTCTCTTAGTTTTCAAAGATGAATTTGGTTGAATCATCTTTTCTTCCTTTTTCATAATTTGTACGTGTTACTTATGTAAGGTCTTCATTTGCATCTCCTTTTTATTACACGTTGTTGTGTAATATGGTGACGCGAAGTAAGATTACAACGGCTGTAAGCATTACTTACATTTTTTGTTTTAATTAAACTCTGTATGAAATATCATTTTGTAGCTTATCCTGCTTTTTGTTGTTTTTTGTGTTTTTTGTTTTCAAAAGTTATTAGATGGCAAAATAACAATTTAATGCTGTTTAAAGAGAATCTGTATTGTTAAAATCACACAAAAGTAAACATACCAGTGTGTTAGGGGACATCTCCTATTACCCTCTGTCACAATTTCACTGCTCCCCGCCGCATTAAAAGTGGTTAAAAACTGTTTTAAAAAGTTTGTTTATAAACAAACAAAATGGCCACCAAAACAGGAAGTAGGTTGATGTACAGTATGTCCACACATAGAAAATACATCCATACACAAGCAGGCTGTATACAGCCTTCCTTTTGAATCTCAAGAGATCATTTGTGTGTTTCTTTCCCCCTGCATCTCTCATGCGCTGAAGTTTCAGGCTGCTCTTTTCTTCCTGCAAACAGCTTTGCCCTTGTCTAATTCCTCACTATGTAAAAGCCCAGCCAGCTCAGAGGACGATTTATCCAGCTTGTAAAAGATAAGAGAGAAGAGAGAAGCTGCTCTAATCTAAATAACACACAGGCAGTGTGCATAGAGAGGCCTGGAAGGGGGAGTTCATAGCAGAACCACAACACTGAAGAACTTGGCAGCCTTCCAGACACAGGCTGACAAGTCTGACAAGAGAGAGATAAGTTGATTTATTACAGAGACTGTGATAGTACAAAGTGCTGCAGTAAGCCAGAACACATTAGAATGGCTTTTGGAACTTGTAGGATGATAAAAAATGGGATGCAATTTTTGTTACGGAGTCTCTTTAATGCTATTAACGAAAAATCCTCTTATTGTAGACTTCAAAGGGACCTAGCCTAGTAGTTAACTATATTAGAAGTGTACTATATCAGAATTGGTCATACATTCATACAGGCTGGGTTCTCCAATGTTTCCCTTTTGTGTGAAGTTCAGTTAAAGTCATGTCTTAAAAGTTTTGATCACATGACCAAAGTGATCAGACATTCTGGGGGTTGGGCTGCTGCTTGGATTGGTAGGTTGAAGGCTCACTCTCTCTGACAAGTCTTCAGCTTATAGCAAGCACAGGATATGTGGCAGGAAGCAGACAGCTTTTGACAAGGGGCCTGATGCATGAAGCTGCGGTAAAATTGCCATAGGCAGGCAACGCACAGCAATCTTACCAGTACTAACCGCAGGGGAGTAGCGAGCATTACCCTATTAGCGCAACATGTGTTATGCAGCATGTTACCTTAGAAACGCACACCAGTGTTCTGCCCAGGCTCTTTTAGCCGGGTGCTCCACCGGCTAGTTTTGGTGAGCACCCAGCTGCCATTGGCTCACTTCCTCCTATTCTGTAAGTAGAGTTGTGCAGAGAAGCATCGGCTCTGCATTCTCTCTTATTGGCCCACCCGGCTACTATTTCATGCCACCCGGCTGGAAAAGAATAATGGGGAGAACACTGCACACCTTACCCCAGTAACACGCAGAGCAATTTTACTGCTGCTTCATGCACTGGGCCCAAGGTGCTTTAAAAAAGTGATCTGACTTTGGCTTATTAGTGAGCTCATGCATGGACTTAAACAAACTCTCTAACTGAGTGCCTACATAGATTTAGGAAAACATTAGTGTCTGTAGTGGAGCTTTGACACACCAGGCAGTGTTAAACTTTCTAGTCATTCCTTTATTTTAACCTTGAGCCATAACAGAGTCTACACATGATTTGAGGTGTATGTTTTGCAAAGTCGTAGCTTATAAGCAAGAGGGGAAAGGGGGCATTGCTATATTTGCTTAATGTAGTGCACAACAGGGGAAGAGGTCCCCAAGGAGGTATAAAACTTAGTTAAAAACAACAAAAATTAGAATGAAAGAAGTGGCATAACTCTAGATGACACTGCATTATAGGCAAGGTCAGAGGCGCTCCAGGCTTGGCTATACTGCAGATACCGGCACTTCAATTGGCTTGAGGAAGTGGACATAGAACCACGAAACTCCTTGCCAGTGCATAATAATAATCTACCTTATTATTTAATCCAGTGTCGTCTAGAAATAACCCTCCTGTTTATTTCTAGTTATTAGTTAAGTGTTATTCCTCCTTGGATGCCCCTTCCCCCTTTGTGCAGTCATCTGACCTCCCTGTGTGGTGGGACCTGTGGAACACTGTGACCTCACCATAGTCAGTTCCATATTTTTCATAGAGCACGACCGCTCCCTAATTGTTGGGCATACCCGAGTGGAGACGGGGTTTTGAATCTCCACTTGCTTACCTGGTTGTTTGCCCTGTTTGCGGCCTTCCTTTGTGAGTATCATTTTCTTGCACCTTTTCGCCACATTTGTTCACATATTACGCTGTTGGGCTCCAGCTGCCTCTGTGCTTTAAGGTGTCAGAGCACCTCACCCTCACTTGTATAATGAAGTGCATAACTGTACATATATGGTGAGGAATGCCTGAAGATGCTCCTCTGTCAATGACCACTGCAGGTGGGAGGTGGAGTGTGGCACGGGGACTGGCCCAAACCTTCGACACTCCTTCATTCTGATACAAGGCTCCCCTGTTAGCTTCCAGAGACGGCCATGCAGATCAGCACTGGAAAGCCACTATTGTCAGAATTACTTACTGCAGACCCTTTCTTGTCTGCCTCACACTTCTAGATACTGTGAATGAAGGGGATCCTATCATAAATTTGCCAGGAATGGCCTCCGTAAAGTTACACCTTGTCTTTTCCCCTTTACTCCTTTGTTATCACGGCACATCTTTATTAACCTCCCTGGTACTATGATAATTTCTGGATTTTAGGGTCTAAAAGTGGTACAAATCTCCCTCCATGCTCCAGGTGGCGCTGTAACCTTGTAGTGAGGGTTGAGTGACCCTGTAGTTGTTACCATTCTGTTTATGCCTTGATAAAGGGGACCCACCGTGGCCTTGAAACATTATGTTGGTTGATTGAATGGACATGACTGCCATACTGGTCCTGCACCTCACAATCCTGTATGGTGTGCAACACTCTGTATGAAATTGTTGTAGTGAGATTGCTGTCTGTCACCATGGCGACAAGCGGTGTTCTCACCAGAGGAATCGAAATCCCAGGGGTTGCGAGTTAGAAACACGCTGCTGTGTCTCCCTATATTTTCCAGCAGCTACCTCAAGTCAGGCTAGGGATAAATGCCGCTAGCTTCCTTTTTCCACCTCGAGCCTGACTCTGGGTTACCGCTAAGGAGTTAACAAACCCACCCTCAATCCCCTAGCCTAGATGGTAAATTTTGTGTTTAAATGACTCTGTTTGCACACAACATACACACTGACCATATAGAGACTTCCACCTTCTGAGGTAAGTATCTGACTTGTTTTTTAAAGGGATCTCAGCACAAAATTTACAAACCTCCATTAAGCGGAGGATCTTTTATATATTTTATTAAATCACAGCTGAGTGGCCTTAAAATTGCTTTAGGCGTACTGTTAAACAGCCCCAAAACATGTGTTTTTTGAATACCGATGATTTTATTTACATAGTACTTACACACATTCTGCAGTGCTTTATAGACAACCTTATAAACAGTTGATGTCCCTAACTGCTGCTTGGCAATACTAGCCAGTAGACGGAAGTGGTATTCTGCTCGGAACCTCACTCTACCCAATAGTGCAGGATCCAGGTTGTTTAGGCCCACAATGTCAAGGAGTAAGAAGTGTGGTCCACACAATACCAGGTGAAGATAAAAATGTTCAATGAGGCATAAGTTATGCTAAAATCCAAACACCACATGCTCACATATTTCGGACATAACACCCTCCTTAATCATAGCATAGGATGCTATGCCATGATTAAGGACAGTGTTATGTCCGAAACATGTCAGTATGTGGTGTTTGGCTTTTAGCATGACTTATGCCTGATTGAATAAAGCATTTTTATCTTCACCTGGTATTGTGCGGACCACACTTCCTACTCCGCAATACTAGCCAGGGAGATGCCAGTAAACCAAGCCCCTCAAACCTAATAATGTGTCACCCGATTATAAACTAAACTCCTAATGTCTCCGCCTAGTCTCCCCCCTTACATGCGATGCAGTGAGCATTGTATCTATAGCTTTCCTCATTCCTGGCAGCCATCTCACTGTATTTGCAGCTCTGTACTCACTGCTAGAGGATCAGGCTTTGTTGTCATCTGACCGCAGTGAAGCCTGGACATTTAGTGACGAGTACAGAGCTACACGGGAAACCGGAAGATGGCTGCCAGGAACGAGGAGAGGTAACTGTAGACACAAGGCAGCTCAGAGTGCAAAACATGGTATTAGCTTCATTGAAGAAATACACACAGGAGTTCCTAACATGAAAATAGCTGGACTGACTGGAGGTGGGCCTCTTATTTACACAACCCTCCAGATATCCTCAAATTGAACACAGGTGGCCACCTCACACATCAAGATCTCACATAGCAGCTGCACAGCTCATATGAAAAATGTAGAGAAAAAGGGGCCTGTTCTAAGGAACAGTTCAATATCATAAAATGTCAGTCCTCCCATAAAGGCAACTATCAGTAGATCCCTGCTCTTAGTGGCAGTATTCACTTCCATCCTCGAGGACAAACAAAAAGATTCTCTAAGCAGATCAATCGCTGGTTACATCAGTAATGCGAAATAGCAGGTAGCCCAGTCAAAATAGCTGCAGAAGTGGGAGCACACATGCAGATACGCAGTCATTCCTCTTCTAGTGCTAATGCATACAGAGTGGCTACATCACCAGATAATGCCTGCAGTTAGTATTGCTTCAGCTCGGCGGCCTATGCATTGTTTGTGTCTCGCCGCTCATGTCGCTGAGGCTGCCTCCTTGCTTGCTGTGAATCCAGCCATCCAGTGAGATGGAATCTCCATAAGGGCTATGGCCCCCTGCAGCACTTTTAACCAGCGATGCATAAGATGTCGGCGCTTTATGAATACTATAAATAAAAAAAATGGTGCCTGTAGGTGTCTGCGGCAATGTCCGCGATCTACCCACTTACAACCTGTTGCTAAGCAGGGATCAGCAAAGGTTTCCGAGGCTCGTACCAACCGTGCCATCCAAGCTCCGCCCACCTACACATTTTGTCCAATCAGCCTTCGACCGGCCTGTGGCAGAATAAAGGCATTCTTGGTTTAAAGCAGAACTGAAATTAAAAAACAAAACAAAACTGTGTTTCACTTACCCAGGGCTTCTTCCAGCCCATTGAAGCCTTCCTGTCCCATGCCGGTCCTCCACCATCCTCCGTTTTCCCGCCGCCAGCTAGTTTCGGTACTGTCGTGTGCACGCGTATCTTTCAACGCATTCCCGCCTGAAATAGTGTCCTGCACTAATAGCCCAAGACACTATTGCGAAGAAAAATACGCATGGCCCGGGATGCGCAGTCACGGTTGCCGAGTCGACCGACCTGAAAGTAGCTGGCGGGTGGAGAACGGAGGACCGTGGGGGACCGGTACCGGATAGGAAGGCTGCATGGGGCTGGCAGAAGCCCCAGGTAAGTAAAACTATGTTTTTTGTTTTATTTCAGTTCAGCTTAAAAGTGTGGTCAGACAGTTTTACCTGTTTTCTCAGGTAAAAATGTTGAATTTTGAATTATACTCAAATTTAGTAGAAAAGGTATTTAAACTTGCCTCTAACTCAGCATTTCTCAACCTTTTTACCCTGGCGGAACCCTGCACATACTTTTTGGATCTCAAGGAACCCCTGAATTTATTTTGCTGGACTGAAGGCATGGTCTTTAAAAGCTGTGTGACTGTTTACTACCCCCTATTACAGTGGCCTTCATTATAATGGCCTCAATTCACTAAGATCATGCTGGTGATAATAAGGCAAGAGAAAAGTTACCACCACACATGGATGGTATTTTCAGTGTTAATTCACTAAATAAGCTTGCAGTTAATTTACAGCCTGTCTTTAACTTTAGAATTCTGTAGTTATTTTAAGGATTAAAATGTTAACTTTAGAGATCTCTCCTTAGCTTAAAGGAACTCTATTGAAGAATGTATTTTTGTGGCAACATTGGTAATGGATGTAAAAGCATTATAAATAAAGGACTCTACATATATTTTTCAAGAACCTGTTTTACAGTTTTCTATAGAAAGCAGCGGACAAAGGAATAGTCCACTTTTGTAGGTGCCGACGCTGTGGGTAAAAATGTGCTTCCCCCCACACACACTCACACGTTGTAACTCTTGCTAATACGCCTGCCAATAGGATGTAACAGGAGCCGAGAGCTTCTCTCCCCTTCTCGCCCTCCTGTCCTCTGTATTTCTGCTAATATGCCCATCAATAGGATGTAACAGGAGCGGAGAGCTTCTCCCCTCTTCTCTCGCTCCTGTCATAAATTTCTCTGAACACACTGTGTCCGCCACGTCATTGGAGGTATGCGGTTGCTACGGAATAGCAAACTAGGCAAAGAGGAGCAGAAACATTCCATTCTGCAGAGCAATTTGAACATGTTTTAGTACAGACAATGCGTTGCAGAATGGGACACTTCTGCCCTCCTTTGCATTAGTTTGCTTTTGCATATCAACCGAAAACACCCAATGACAGGGCAGACTCAGTGTGCACATAGAAGGTACAGTGCAGGAGCGAGAGAAGGAAGATAGCTCTCCCTCCTCTTACATACTATTGCCGGGAATAATAGCAATTTCTGCAGCAGCCACCTGAATTAAAACTCGCATTGAGGAGGGGGTGGGCAGCATAATAGGAGCGAGAGAGGTTGTCTCTCGTTCCTCAAACCTAACTGCGTGTTGGGAGAGAGGGTGGAGCCAGGATATACACTGTGCCGCTCAGATTTTACATCAGCGCCATCTCCTATGAAGGTGGACTGTTCCTCCGTCAATTTCTTCAGGGAATACTGACGTACAGGTACCTGGGATGTAAAAGGCATTATATAACACAAATACATGCTGAGTCCTTTATTTAAAGCGGAATATAACCCTGCATTTCAACTTTGCTCTAAAACATTATTTACAGTATATTATATGCAACCAGCATTTTTTTTTATTACACCAGCATTGGAAGGGTTACACAGGGCTTTAAAGTTCCTGGAGATTTCTGCAGACGCATAAGCTCAGATAGTTACATTTTGTTTACATAAATGTATCTAAGTGTTGAATGTTACACTCTTTGGCTGTCCTCCAGCTCAGTCAGAGAGAGTGAGTCACATTCAACACTTAGATACATTTATGTAAACAAAATGTAACTATCTGAGCTTCTTCTACAGAAATCTCCAGGAACTTTAAAGCCCTGTTTAACCCTTCCAATGCTGGTCTAGTAAAAAAAATGCTGGTTGCATATAATATACTGTAAATAATGTTTTAGAGCAAAGTTGAAATGCAGGGTTATATTCCGCTTTAAAATGCTTTTACATCCATTACTAATGTTAGCACAAAAATGATTTCTTTTATAGTGTTCCTTTAAAGACAGAAGAGTTAACTTTACTACATGCCTTATCACCGTGGTGATAACACTAGAAACAGCTCAGAAACGTTATTAAAGACAAGAGATAAGCTTAGTGAATTGAGGTCTCCATATTCTAGTGCTCTTTATTAATCTGCTCATTGTTATCTTGGATGCAATGCTTCTTTTTACAGTACCCCTTATTATAGTGTGCTCTCTATCTATCATACTTCCCCCAACCCCCACAATGGGGTAAAATGCCAAGGAACCCCTGCAGAGTACTCAAGGAACCCTGGTTGAGAAAGTCTGCTCTAACTGGTTAAGGGTTGCTATTGAATTATCGAAAAAGTGTGTTTTTGTGTAAACAGCACTGCTTTTTTAGCAGCAAATTTATTTTTTGGGGGGTTTTCTTTTTAGGTTTTTTTTTTTGTAATTTTTTTCACTTTGTTTTTTTCTTTTTAATAATTAATTTGGGTTAAATGGATGCTTTGCTTGCCTTTTAGACCTCCTGAAGGTTCACAGTCCAAATCACGCAGCCAAGATTGGTTATGTCCTACAATGGAGCTTCTAAAGAGCATAGCTGGTAAGAGTACTATATTACTTCCAAATGATGGCTTTCTTATACGTCACATGAATTCTTAATTTTGTGTTTGTTTTTTCATTTTTTTTTAGTTTCTTTATCCTTTGATCCTAAAACGGCCAATAAGAATATTGTAGTTGCCTACAACCAAAAATCCATCAGATACACAGAGGATCCTGCACATCCCTCTCCTTGTCCTGAGAGGTTTGACTCTAAACCTTGTGTTTTTGCCACCACTGGATTTCGATCAGGGAGACATTATTGGGAAGTGGATGTGGGTGGAGGAATATATTGGACTGTGGGAGTTGCCAGCCAGTCTGTGCAAAGAAAAGGGAAGTTTAGAATCAGCCCTCATGATGGAATATGGGCAATAGGTTTGCTTGGTATGTATACAGATCGCTACGTTGCTTTTACTAGTCCAGATATCTGCCTAAATCCCCAGGAACGCCCAGAAAAGATTGGGATCTATTTGAATTGTGTTGATGGAATGGTTTCTTTTTACGATGCCGTCCATCACGAACACCTTTACACTTTCGATGTAGACGTTCATGAGACAATGTTACCTTTTTTTTGTGTAGGTGCTTTAGGAACATTGCTGAGACTCAATGATATATGTGATTTTTAACATGTTCTCTTAGTTTTTACTTCTTTTTGTGTTTTCTATCTGCATAGTGTCTTACATTTCAACATTTTTAATCTGAAATCGATATATTTAGAGTTTTTAGCCAGTTAAATATAAAATATCTCTACATGTTCATCAGTTAAAAATTAGGCGTTCTACCTTCATGCCAAGACCAGAATTACATGGTTGGTTTACAACTTTAGAGACACAAAATAGCTTCATTACAGCTAACGGGAGAGTTTTGAGATGAGCGTTGATTGGCAGGTTAGTTTCATTAGATTAATATAGAGGTTAACCCAGGATGGAGAAAAAGAATCTTCAAAGTGTACCCGAGGTAAAATAAAAGAAAAAAAACAGATACTTGCCTAAGAAGAGGGAAGCCTATGCATCCTGCGGAGGTTTGCCATGTCCTCCTGGTTCTCACCATTGCCGTAACCAGAGCTACAGAACATTTCCATAAAAAGATTGCGACTGCGCTCCTCTTCATGCATGAGCACCGTCGTACTGCACCTGCTTGAGTACGTCTGCGCCTGCACAGTAAGTCGAAGCCGCTTGAGCTGCTCTGGCTTATTGTGCTGACACGGCCATACTGAAGTGGGTACAGTAAAGCCACACTTGTGCAGGAAGAGGAGCGTGACAGCAAACTTCCATAGGGTCCCAAACAGCAGCCTTAGGGGTAAGGAGGGTGCAGGAAGACTGGAGGATTCAGGGGATTCACTCTACCAAGGTAAGTATTTTTATTTTTTTAAGTTCTCCTTTGGTTTACGTTAAAGCAAACCTGTGAGGAGTGAAAAAAATCAAAATTATACCTAAGGCGGGAGCATTGAATGCCATCCCAGTCAGTAGCTGATACCCCCTTTCCCATGAGAAATCTTAACGTTTTTTCAAATAGATCATGGGGGACGTCTGTATAGCTGATATTGTGGTGAAACCCCTCTCACAGTGTTATGTCATTACCACGGTCATGACAGTTTCCTATCTGTGCATCTCATTGCATTGTGGGAAATAACTGCTGTTTCCAACTGCCAGGCAACCAGTATCTCCGTCTGTGTATGTGTATATCTATTAAAAAAAAAACCTTTTATCACATAGCATTGTTATGGGGTGTGGGTATAGATAATGGCAGTTGTTGCTGTCTAGTTTTTTTTTTCTTGTCTGCCAGTAGTAAAGATGATGACGTGCAGGCTGATTTTGGACCAAACAACACAAACGAATTACATGCCAATATCAACAATTTCTTGATCTCTCTTCTATTTTTATTTTTTATCTTCACACTGAATTCATATCTTCCCACCCCAACACACACCCACACACGCACACACTTCTATTTTTCGTTAAACTTTCTCTTCAAGCTCCAGAGGTTTCCCAAGTTCTTCTCACTCTTCCCAAGAACCTCTTCATGGGTGCATATCTGTCTGTGTAGGAGCACAACTGTGTTGCGCATGCACATAGGTGCTTCTGTCTTGGCTTAAAGCACCCTTTGGCCCTATAATTGACCTGAGGCATAGACTTTTGGAGGGGTTGTACCTTGGCCTTCTGGGGCCCAGCCACCATCAGAACCACTGTTTGTTATACACTAAGAGCACAACCACATCCAGTACTCCCTGGGCACCCGAGTGGAGTCGGGTTTATACATTTCCACCTGCTTGTAGTGGTTGGTTTCCCCACTTGCAACCTCCCCTAGTGAGTACCAATCTCCTTCGATTTATATCACTTTCCTTTATGTGACATATTTCACTATTGGGACTCCCGTTGTCTCTGTGCTTTTTCTTTTTAGGGTCCGGTCACCCTCTTTACTCACAGTTGCACATGCACGAGCATTGCTCAGTAGCACAAAGCCGGTTGTGCACAAAGGAAACAGCCATGCACAAGCAGCTTCCTGATACTGGCCATACACGGACCGCACTTGCGCACGTGCAGTATGGTTGTGCTCATACACAAACGGGAACATATCTGACAAGCACTCATTGGATATGCTAAGAGGTACCTAGTACTAGATTGGTGGGCTCGAAGAGGGTCCAAAATGCCTCTGGACTATTCAGAGGCTTCTTCTACTGAGGAAAATATAGAACTTACATTTAAAATATGTTACTGGCTTCAGGGCCCTTTGTAAAAGCAGAAGTGTGAAAACAAAGTTCCTGATCAAAGAAGAGGGGAAAATCATAGAGAATCATAGCATTTTCATACATAAATAGTTTCAGAGAAATTAAGGGCGAACTTTAACGTGAACCCGAGGCTGTATTAAAAAAAATTAGATCTTTACCTAAGATAGTTGCCATGTCCTCCAGGCCCCCACCGTTTCCATGCAAGAACCCCTGGAACATATCCAACAAGAAGTTGCCGGAACGTGGAGCTGAGTTCCCCATTGTTTGTGTACAAGCATGGCCATACTGCATCTGCGCGAGTACAACCTTGCCTGCGCATTAAGCCAAAGTGGCATCGCTTAGTGAGCAGGCACAGCGATACGGGCATTAACTTAAAGAGAAATCTTTCCTCTCCCTGATTTACATTCTGAAATGTATCAAGGGTGGCGACATCCAGGTGATCTGTGTGGAATGTTTGTTACTGAAAATCCTATGCATAGAGAGATATTGTTTGCTTGGCAGTTGGAAAAAGCCATCATTTCCCACAGTGCAGCGAGGTTCACAGACAGCAAACTGTTGGGACCATGGTTATGACATCACACTGTGGGAGGGCTTTCACCACAAGAGAAAAGGTTACGATTTCTGGTGGGAAAGTGGCATACGTATAAAATCACTGCTGGGAGACTTGTGTGCATGATACAGCTGATATATGGCTTATCCTTCTGCTGCACAAGTGCTGGCGGTGTTAAATACTATTCCCCTTCCAGGTCCACGTGGATAGTGGGAATGATGTAATTCGACTTACATCGATTGCTGGAGGCTGAATTACAGTGTTTTGAAACGTAACTTTAGCTCCGTCTTCTGATGGCGCAGAAGTTGCTCACTGTGCGCCGCTATAGCCGTAATTCCTATTACGGCCTATGGTGGCGCCGGCTGCGCCCAAATCTCCTGCGCTCTTATTACAGCACTCGGGGAAAGTGGGTATCAGCTACTGATCGGAATGAAGTTCAATCCTGGGTTGAAGTTCCTCAACAGTATATGTGCAGATTGGCACTACAGGAAACATCCTTTTCCTCCTATCTACCTGCCAACTAAGTTAAACAGTTTTTTTCCAGTGTGGGGAGAGGCCTGAGGGCATGTGGGCAGTAGTTGTATGCCTTAGGGCTGCTTTATACTAGACACAATTTGCTACATTTTGCAATCTTTTAAATATTCCAGTTTAAGCGGTAGTCACTATATACATGGCCATTTAAACTGATCACCTTCCGGATGGGCTGAGGGGTTTTACATTCTTTCACAGGGAAGGCTCAGTATTGTTTTGTTTTGGTGGGTTTTCCCCGCATGTACACATTTTCCCCAGGAATGCTGTGAAAGTACCAGTGGTGCAATCCAACATACGTCATCATTTGTGCTTTCGAGTGACTGGCTGGCTTCTTGATGGTAAAGGTCCTTGCCTCTCATGCTGTACCTACTTTCAGACAGACTGTGTTGGCACATGTGCCAACAGTTTGCATACTTGCATCAATATAACAAGCTGATTTGGCGGTGGCAGGAAATGTCTCCCTTTTTTCTGCTTGCATGTTTTCCACCATCACTATGGGCATGAGCGACCAGGAACTTTACAGGTACGAAACCATTTGTTGATGCAGGAGGGGAAAAAATCAAGGCAGCGAGCTTCCCCTATGAGGGGGTGTAATGCCCTCGGCCCATCAGGAAATTGGTTACCTCTGTCAGTTTAAATTGTCATGTAATGGCTATATTTAACCCCCAGAGACCCAAATGGGCACCCGGGTTGTATGGCTTCATGGCGAGATAAACAGGCCTATTTAAACATTCAACCATGCAATAGTGTTGAACTGAACAAGAGGATTTATTCGTAATGTACATGAGGTTTTAAAAAGAAGAAAATGGGGAAGGGTTTATTTTTGTAGCTTAAATGTGATGTTGTAATATTACAACACTGGGTCTCTGGTTAAAAAAAAATATTTAATGGGTACCTGTAACCTTATAAAACAAGCAAGATATTTACCTGAGTAGGGGGAGGCCTCTGGATTATCTAGAGGCTCTCCTGGACCTCCTACACCCCTCCTGCACTGGGATGGGAGCCTCTAAACAATCTTTGACATTAAGGTTGAAGATTGCTTGCGGCCCCACTGCCCTCTGTGTATGAGCGCAGCCGCGCTGTGCTGATGCAGTGTATGGCCTGCACAGTAGCATGGAGCCGCTCATGCAAGGCTTCTTTCCTCTGTGCACGAGCTGCACCTTGCTACTGTGCAGGCGTGAACCCAATGGCGCAGTGCAGTGTACAATCGTACATGGAGGGGAGCACAGCCGTGAACATGAAGAGGCCATAGGTCTCGCTGGCCAAGCATCTAGAGGTTTCCCCCTACTTGCACAGTTATGTAACTTTTTAGCTATATATTTACTTTAATATTGCCGATTATACAATGTGCACAAAGATCTTGTAATATAATTTGGAAAATTATTTTTTTCCCTGCCATACTGCCTCTTTTATTTCTACCCTGTTTTAATTTTTTTTATAAATTTTTTTTTTATTTTAAATTTGGCCTTGCGAACTTTCTAGAAAAAAAATGTAGTCTTGCATTTCTTTTAAAACTTATAGTCCATTTATTGTGTCTTATTGCTGCCATGTGATTCCTCTTTACTTCATTTTATGTTGGAGCAATAAAGCAAGAACAAGTACAGGTAAATGTGTTTTACGTGTTGTTTTTGTGTGTGTGTTGTAAAATGAATGGAAAACAAAAGTTTGCTTTCTTAAAACAGAAAGAATTTGTGATAATTCAGGTTGGAGTGAGTTTGAGATGTCTCCCAGCGCAACACTGCTGAATATATGCAAATCAACCATTGTTGCCCTTAGAAGCTAAACACACCTCCAGATCCGCTGGAATGCAATGATGTGTCAGCTTGTTAATTTGTACAGAGCCATAATAATCCAGCATGCATACAGACTGTTTCAGATTGGTTGACCCTCATTAGTGCATGGCTTGGATTATTTTAGATCTTTGGAGTAGGGCGTGTAACACCCAGAGGTACAGACTAACCAGCAAGCTCATGGTGACCCAGAACTCATTGGAGTGTGTAAGGTGCTACAATAGTCCTAAAAGCCCCCTTACTAAAATGCTATGGAAAACAAAAGTTTGCTTTCTTAAAACAGAAAGAATTTGCAATAATTCAGGTTGGAGTGGGCTCCGATAGCTCATTGTAAAATGAATGTACATTAAATACACCGTTATTCCTTTATTACTTTACATTATCTGCTATTTTTTCTCTTCCCAAACATCTTTTAAGAAAGTTTATCCATTTCTCACATCTTGTATGCATGTTACAGAAATGTATGCATATTACAGAATGTTACATAAGTTTCCAGTTATCATATTTTTTGCACCCCAAGACACACCTGACCTTAAAGGACAACTAACCTGACATGATGAGATAGACATGTGTATGTACAGTGCCTAGCACACAGATAACTATTATTATTATTATTATTATTATTTAGTATTTATATAGCGCCGACATATTACGCAGCGCTGTACAGTGTATATATATATATATATATATATATATATATATATACCGTATTTTCCGGACCATAAGACGCACTTTTTCTCCCTCAAAAGTGGGGGAAAAAAGTGTGTGCGTCTTATGGTCCGAATGTAACAATTTGAACCAGCGGGCCCACACATAAACATCGGTCGTCAGCGTGTGTCACTCGCTTTAAAGGTAGTCTCCACGTGGCCTCCAATTCCATATTCTTTCTTTAGATGCCAGCCAATCATTTGAGGGCACTGTCAATCATGGCCGCAGCAGCGGCCCGACATGCTGACCCCTGCTGTCCCACTTCCTCCTGGCCTGATGCTTCCGTGTACAGCGGTGTCCATGCGTGCGTTCCACGAAGTCTCATCTGTCAGAGTGCTGCCTCGCTCGTCTTCAAATGCCCATTTTGAGTAACTGGCAGTCTTGGTCAGACACGCTGACCCATATGCTGTCCCCCGCACGAGCGGGTTCGATCGCTGTTCCTCCCGGCTTCTGCCTCCATATGTTCCTATCAGGCGCCGCCAGCCAATCAGGAGGGGGCCGATGGTCTTGAGGGCGGGAGCAGGCTCTGCCGTTCTGGCCAATCACTGCACTTGCTGAGATCAGCGAGTGCAGTGATTGGCCAGAACGGCAGAGCCTGCTCCCGCCCTCAAGACCATCGGCCCCCTCCTGATTGGCTGGCGGCGCCTGATAGGAACATATGGAGGCAGAAGCCGGGAGGAACAGCGATCGAACTCGCTGGTGCGGGGGACAGCATATGGGTCAGCGTGTCTGACCAAGACTGCCAGTTACTCAAAATGGGCATTTCAAGACGAGCGAGGCAGCACTCTGACAGATGAGACTTCGTGGAACGCACGCATGGACACCGCTGTACACGGAAGCATCAGGCCAGGAGGAAGTGGGACAGCAGGGGTCAGCATGTCGGGCCGCTGCAGCGGCCATGATTGACAGTGCCCTCAAATGATTGGCTGGCATCTAAAGAAAGAATATGGAATTGGAGGCCACGTGGAGACTACCTTTAAAGCGAGTGATATGCTGGTGCATTGGTGCGGTGAGTGAGGACTTGACTGGCCGGCAAGCATCTAAAGGGGACCATGGGAGGTGCAGCGTAAGGCCACAGGACAGAGAGGGGGACACAGAACAGAAAAAGGGGGCACAGAATGAACGCAGGAAGGACATGGGAGGCATAGGACAGACATTGGAAGGACTGAGGAGGACAAGGAGTGACACAAAAGGCACAAGGGGGACCCAAAAGGTAAAAGGGAACCATAATAATTTGGGGGGATTGGGGTAAAAAGGTCCATAAGACGCCCCTGTGCCATGGACACACCAGTATATATATATATATATATATATATATATATATATATATATATATATATATATATATATGACACACCAGTGTGTGTATGTATATATATATATATATATATATATATATATATATATATATATATATATATATATATATATATATATATTATAAAAAAAATTCCCCTGATTTTTGTCCACAAAACCTAGGTGCGTCTTATGGTCCGGAGCGTCTTATGGTCCGAAAAATACGGTATATTGTCTTGTCACTAACTGTCCCTCAAAGGAGCTCACAATCTAATCCCTACAATTGCCATATGTCTATATTATGTAGTGTAAGTACTGTAGTCTAAGGCCAATTTTTTAGGGGGAGCCAATTAACTTATCTGTATGTTTTTGGAATGTGGGAGGAAACCGGAGTGCCCGGAGGAAACCCACGCAGACACGGAGAGAACATACAAACTCTTTGCAGATAGTGCCCTGGCTGGGATTCGAACCAGGGACCCAGCGCTGCAAGGCGAGAGAGCTAACCACTACGCCACCGTGCTGCCCCGGCTGGCTGGGGCTGTGTTCCTTTTTTGTCTGTCTTTGCCTAAAACGGTTAAAAATCAAGGATGCAAGTGACAGTTTCTGTCTGGGTTGGGACCGAGTCGGACTGGGTCAGACTATAGCATAACACTCACTGATAAGTAATTACAGCCATAAAACACTCTCTTGTCAGTAAATGGCTTCTGTGAGCAGGAAAAACATAAAAAGGGTCAAAAATTCATAGATTTGAGCTCTGGCATACTTCAATGAAGGTGTCATTGAGCACAGAAAATTAAACAGTAAAAATGTAAAAACTAGATTCAAATCTATATATATGTTACGGCCAGAACCCGAAGTTTGGCCACTTCTAGTTCTGGCCGGCCACTTCGGGTTCTGGCTGGCCAATGCGCGAAGTGGCCGCTGCGCTGCGGCCAATGTTAGAAATGGAATGATTCCTCTGAGGTTAATGTATCTTCTGGCCGCAGCGCAGCGGGCAAACGTATAACAACTTAGTGAATTTATTGCAATTCAGCCGGCGGCAATGTAACATTTCAAGCCGCCGGCTTTTTTTTTTCTGCCTCTCTCTCCTCCCCCCCCCCCCCCCCCCTCTCTCGCTCTCCTATGGGCCGCCGGCGGGGACACGCGTGTCCCCCCGGAGTCGTTCGTCGCGGCAGGGGGATCCTGCTGTTCTTGCAGAGCGGGTGCTGGCAGAAGCAATGTCTGCAGCCTCCCCGCTCTGCTGCCCTGGCGCCACGAACGACTCCCGGGGACACGCATGTCCCCGCCGGGTGCCCATAAGAGGAGAGAGAGAGGCAGAGAAAAAAAAAGCCGGCGGCTTGAATTGTTACATTGCCGCCGGCTGAATTGCAATAAATTCACTAAGTTGTTATACGTTTGGCCGCTGCGCTGCGGCCAGAAGATACATTAACCTCAGAGGAATCATTCCATTTCTAACATTGGCCGCAGCGCAGCGGCCACTTCGCGCATTGGCCGGCCAGAACCCGAAGTGGCCGGCCAGAACTAGAAGTGGCCAAACTTCGGGTTCTGGCCGTAACATATATATAAAATCGGATGTGTGTGCCGCGATCACTCCAAAAAGCCTTGACTGATTTGAGTGAAACTTGGTATACAGATCCCTTACTATCTGGGATGATATGTTCTGGGGGTCTCGCGTCCCCCCTGCACACCTGGGTGGAGCTACAAACAGCAAATCAGATTTCACCCATTCAAGTCAATGGAAAAAATGTACAAGGCTGCCATTCTCACAGTAATCAAGCCAGAGTCCCCAAACGTGGCACAGTTGGTCGCTTGGTGACCAAGGAAAAGTGGGCGAAGCATAAAACAGCCAATCAAATTTCAGCCATTCATTTCTAATGGGAAAATGTAAACTGCAGCCATTCTTACACTGTTAATCGCAGGGTTTTTAAACTTGGCACACTTGGTCACTGGGTGAATGAAATTAAGATTCAGGAAAGTGGGTGGAGCCTACAACAGCCAATCAAAATTCACCTATTGATTTTCGAGGGGAATGTTTAAACTGCTGACATTCTTACACTGTTAATGGCAGAGGCTTCAAACTTGCTACATTCAGTCATTGGGTGACTGAGGTCCAAATTCACTAAAGGGGTGGGGCCAAAAAGCCAATCAGATTTCCTTGGTGCATAAACTGCTTCCATTCACACATCTTTGATGCCAGGAACCTGGAAGCTCACAAACTTGGTCATTGATTGTGTGTCAAGGTTACAAAAAGTGGGCAGAGCTGAAACAAATTTCACTGGGAAAATATAAACTGCAGCCTTTCTTCACGGTTAATGGCAGGGTTCTCAAACTTTGCACAGTTGATCACTGGATGACAGGAATTAATTTTCAGGAAAATGGGTGGAGCCTACAACAGCCAATCAAAATCCACCTGTTGATTTTCAAATTTAAATTGCTGCCATTCTTGCACTGTTAATAGCAGATGCCTCAAACCTGGTACAGTCGGTCACTGGGTGACTGGGGTTCAAATTCAGAAAGGAGGCGGAGCCACAAACAGCCAATCAGATTTGTTTACTTTAAATAGGAATATACAAATTGTTGATACCAAGGACCCAAAAGCCCATAAACGTTGTCATTGAGTGACTGTATGTCAAGGTTAGAAAAAGTGGGCGGTGCCAACAACTACATTTTTTACATGGGAAAATATAAACTGCAACCATTCTTACACTGTTAATGGCATGGTTCACAAACTTGACACAGTTGGCTACTGGGTGACTGGAATTAATATTCAGTAATGTGGGTGGAGCCTACAACAACCAATCAAAATTCACCTATTGATTTTCAAGGGGAATATTTACATTGCTACTATTCCTACACGTTTAATGGCAGAGGCCTCAAATCTGGTACAGTCAGTCACTGGGAAACTGGGGTTTAAATTCTGAAAAGAGGGCGGGTGGGCCACAAACAGCCAATCAGATTTGTTTAATTTCAATGGGCAAATGCAACTTATTGATGCCAAGGACCCCAAAGCTCATAAACTTGGACATTGAGTGACTGTATGTCAAGGTTAGAAATAGTGGGAGGAGCCAAAAACAACTTACTTTTTACATGGTAAAACATTAACTGCAGCCATTCTTACACTGTTAATGGCAAGGTTCTCAAACTTGACACAGTTGGTCACTGGGTGACTGGGATTAATATTAAGAAAAGTGGGTGGAGCCTACAACAGCCAATCAAAATTCACCATTGATTTTCAAAGGGTATATTGAAACTGCTGCCATTCTTACACTGTTAATGTGAGAGGCCTCAACCCTGCTACAGTCGGTCATTAAGTGACTGGGGTTCAAATTCACTAAAGTGGTGAAGCCACAAACAGCCAATCAGATTTCTTTGCTGGATAAAGTGCTTCCATTCACACAATTTTGATGCCAGGAACCCTGAAAGCTCACAAACTTGGTCATTGAGTGACTGTGTGCCAAGGTAACAAAAACTGGGTGGAGTCAAAACAGATTTCTCTGGGAAAATGTAAACTGCAGCTCGTCTTCACTGTTAATAGCAGGGTTCTCAAATTTTGCACAGTTGGTTACTAGGTGACTGGTATTAATATTCAGAAAAGTGGGTTTAGCCTAAAAAAAACAATCAAAATTCACCTGTTGATTTTCAAGGGGAATAATAAAATTGCTGCCGTTCTTGCACTGTTAATGGCACAAGCCTCAAACCTGGTATAGTTGGTCATTGGGTCACTGGAGTTCAACATTCAGAAAAGGGGGCAAAGCCACAAACAGCCAATCGGATTTGTTTCATCTCACTGCGAAAATACAAATTATTGATGCCAAACCGCACAAACTTGGTCATTGAGTGACTGTGTAAAAGTTTCAAAAAGTAAGCAGAGCAAAAAACAAATTTCGCTGGGAAAATATAAACTGCAGCCATTCTTACACTGTTAATGGCAGGGTTCTCAAACTTTGCCCAGATGGTCACTGGGTGACTGAGATTAATATTCAGGAAAGTGGGTGGAGCCTATAATTGCCAATTCACCTGTTGATTTTCAAGGGGAATATTTAAATTGCTGCCATTTTTACAATGTTAATAGCAGATGCCTCAAACCTGTTACACTTGGTCATAGGGTGACTGGGGCTCAAATGTTGGAGAGGTGCGGAGCCACAAACAGCCAAGCATATTTGCAACAAGAGTAGAATAACAGGATATCTACCAGTACCTCTCAATTTGCCACGTCTCACCCTAAAAAGGTGTACAATTGTAAATAGAATATTGATAGGGGAGATAGATTTTATCTGTAGGGGTTTTTTTTTTATTTAATGGTGTTTTTCATTGCTATATTATGGTTCAATACATTTTTGTACATTGGTAGTACATGGCTCCCCTATCAATATTCTAGCCAAACATATTTGTTTCATTTCACTGGGAAAATACATATTATTGATGCCAAGGACCCCAAAGCTCACAAACTTGGTCAATGAGTGTTTGTGTGTTATGGTTAGAAAAAGTGGGCAGAGCCAACAGCAGCCAAATACATACCCTGGCAACGCCGGGTCATCAGCTAGTATAAAATAAAACTGTTGATTATTTAAAAAAGTCATTTTTAGGAGGACAGATAAAATTGTGTTTCTCATCAGTTTATTTTCACCTCAGATGTCCTTTAAGACTAAGACTAGGTTTATAGGATAAAAACAAGGGAAAATAATATACTCTACCTAGTGCATCCATGGAGCTTCTCCCCCAAATTATTATGTCCCCCCTTGTGCCTTGTGTTCCCTTTATACCAATAATTAACACAAAAATAACATCAGCTGCAATAAAAGCCGGAAAAGACCCAGAACTCTCAGAGACAGCTGCCACTCTCCTGAACACAGGCCCCAGCTGGGGGCTGTTAACACAGACTTCAAATCTCAGGAAGGCCACATTAAAGCAATACTCTGCAATGCCAGGTCAATAAATAGCAAAACAGCAGTTATACATGACTTAAAGAGACTCTGTAACAAAATTTTCAGCCTTAATGCTTCTATTCTATAAGTTCCTATGCCTGTTCTAATGTGCTCTGGCTTACTGCAGCCTTTCCTAATTGCACTGTCTCTGTAATAAATCTTATCTCCTTTCCTCTGTCGTGTCTGTCAGGCTAAGGCCCCATTCACACTTGCGGTTCGAGTCCGCAAGTGTCCGGGGGTCCGGGGGCCGCAAAGAGAGCGTACGGGTCTCTGCAGTGGCCACAAGTTGCCACCAGTTGCGGATCTGGAATGTATCAGTTCCGGCTACAATAAAGTAGCCGAAACAAAATACATTGCAGTGCCAGAAAGGCACCGCAAGCATGGGGGATACCGGCGTGTAGTCTGGGCCCCCCAAGTGGCATAGGACCGGTGCTGGAAGAATCCGGTCCTATTGCCAGTGTGATGAGAAACATCCGTTTCTCATTGCACAGCATGGCCGCATGTTCGGGTCAGGATCCGGTGCGTGGGCCAGATGACCGGACCCGAAAAATAGCGCATGTTGGAAAAGTGTCCGGAGTCCGGATCCGATCCGGCTCCGTTCTGTACGGATCCTCCTGATCGGATCCGGACCGTATACTGTACAAACGGAACGTATGTTCCGCATAGCAATGCAAAGTCTATGCGGATGTTCACATGCGTACGGCATGTGAACGTCCGCATAGACTTTGCATTGCTATGCGGAACGTACGTTCCGTTTGTACAGTATACGTTCCGGATCCGATCAGGCGGATCCGGACAGCGAACGCTGATGTGAACAAGGCCTGAGGCTTGAATGTGTGGAATGTGCAAGGCTGCTTGTGACTGGATAGAAGCGATACACACCCTCTGCAGGCCCCCTGCACACTCTGTATGACTCACACACTCTGTTTATGTGAGCCTATCACAAGCTGGTTCGTTTTTTTGTAAACACTGCCTAAAACTGTTAATTACAAGCCAGGATTGCAGCAGAGAGTGGCAGAAACACAGAGGGGCACAGGAGAAAATAAGGAATAAAATGGTATGCTTTTTAGTGTAAGAATATTAGAGTACAGATTCTCTTTAATAGAGTCTTCGGATCTTGCCTTTCTAACTCGAGACATGGCTATCTCAGAACTTTGGGCCCACTCTGGAAGCTGCAGTGCCAGTGAACTATTCTGTGCTACAATGGGAGAGGCAAGACTGCAAAGGAGGAGGGGTTGCACTATGCTTCAAATCCAGTTTAAAAATCAAACCTATTGCTGTAGGCCCCACCCATTCTTTTGAATGCCTATCAGCACAACTTCCAGTCAAAAAAAGCATAAACATACTGCTCATCTACCACCCTCCCGGCTATGGCTCAGACTTTCTCAAGGAAACTGCAGATCTTCTATCCAGCTTAGTATTGGAACACCCTAGATCAGACCTGGGCAAACTTTACGCTGCCCGGGCCGCATTGTGCATGCCTGAAATTCCAACCCTCCCTCCCTCCGTGAAAAGTTGCAAGCGACAGCGAGGGATTTGAAACTCACCTCACCCACCGATGTTCCGCATCGCATCTCCATAGCAACAGAGCATCACCTGACGTGAAGTCAGGATGTGCCAGCGTATTAAACACTGGCGCGTCCTGACATCACGCCATGTGACGTCCTGTTGCCATGGATAAATGTTTTATACAATTAGTACTGTATACAGCCAGCAGCATGCTGACACTGAACTGCACATTGTAGAACCAGCGAGACCTGAGAAGTGATCAATGGATACATTATAATATATAAAGTAGCTATGCAGTAAAATGCAATGGCAGCTTTCAGAGGAGATAAATTGTACTTTGGGAACTTATAATTTAATAAAAAATAGTTAAACACATTTTTATTGAATGTTTTGTCAGAGTTTTATCCAACTTTAAGAGTGAGTCTTCATCTTCTGGGTCACCTTCATCACGTAGCCCAGTTAAGTTCCAGTTACCTATTGATGACTGCATAGCTTAAGTAGGAGAATGCAATAATAGAGTCCGAGATCAGGATTCACTGGCAGAATTTCCTGCTACTGGCCTAGCTATATCCTAAGTATTTTTTTTTTAAATCATGCTGTTTTCCTAGGGAGAGATTCAAGCAAACATAAGGCTTCTTACTGAACAATTTGCCTCTGTTTCTACTTTCTTAAATCATTTTTCTTGCATAGAAACAAAAAGTCAAGACATTGCTACAGTTCATAATGGAATGGTAGATGTGCACATGGAAGTAGTAGAAGACAGCTTAAGGAAAAATTACTAATTTTGAGAACAGAAATTGCAGAAAAGATGTTAAAATACGCAAGATACCTCAAACTGTATACTGAGGAACTTGAACCTCTCATTCTAAAACTAATAAAAACAGCATTTCCAGGCATAGCTAAATCTGAACAAATAGTGGACAGAATGCACAGACTTCTCAAGCCTACATTTTTGTCTGAAAAAAATTCCAAGAGATGTGATAACAAGCATTCATTATTACGTGAAAAAGGAACTGATGATGGCTACAAAGAAAAAACTATACCAACACCATTTCAAGACCTGTCTCTCTACATAGTTACATAGTTATTTTGGTTGAAAAAAGACATACGTCCATCGAGTTCAACCAGTACAAAGTACAACTCCAGCCTGCTCCCTCACATATCCCTGTTGATCCAGAGGAAGGCGAAAAAAACCCTTACAAGGCATGGTCCAATTAGCCCCAAAAGGGAAAAATTCCTTCCCAACTCCAGATGGCAATCAGATAAAATCCCTGGATCAACATCATTAGGCATTACCTAGTAATTGTAGTCATGGATGTCTTTCAACGCAAGGAAAGCATCTAAGCCCCCTTTAAATGCAGGTATAGAGTTTGCCATAACGACTTCCTGTGGCAATGCATTCCACATCTTAATCACTCTTACTGTAAATAACCCTTTCCTAAATAAATTGCTAAAACGTTTTTCCTCCATGCGCAGATCATGTCCTCTAGTCTTTTGAGAAGGCCTAGGGACAAAAAGCTCATCCGCCAAGCTATTATATTGCCCTCTGATGTATTTATACATGTTAATTAGATCTCCTCTAAGGCGTCTTTTCTCTAGACTAAATAAACCCAGTTTATCTAACCTTTCTTGGTAAGCAAGACCTTCCATCCCACGTATCAATTTTGTTGCTCGTCTCTGCACCTGCTATAAAACTGCAATATCTTTTTTGTAATGTGGTGCCCAGAACTGAATTCCATATTCCAGATGTGGCCTTACTAGAGAGTTAAACAGGGGCAATATTATGCTAGCATCTCGAGTTTTTATTTCCCTTTTAATGCATCCCAAAATTGTGTTAGCTTTAGCTGCAGCAGCTTGGCATTGAGTACGATTATTTAACTTGTCGATGAGTACTCCTAAGTCCTTCTCCAAGTTTAATGTCCCCAACTGTTTCCCATTTATTTTGTATGGTGCTAGACCATTGGTACGATCAAAATGCATGACATTTTTCAACATTGAATTTCATCTGCCATGTATGTGCCCATATAGCCATCCTATCCAGATCCTGTTACAATATGACACTATTTTAATGAGAGTTGATGATTCTGCATAATTTTGTATCATCTGAAAAAATAGCAACATTGCTCACTACTGCATCTACTAGGTCATTAATAAATAAATTGAAGAGCACTGGACCCAGTGCAGACTCCTGTGGGACCCCACTGCTAACAGTCTCCCATTTTGAGTAAGATCCATTGACCACAACTCTTTGTTTTCTGTCCATTAGCCAGTTCCCTATCCATGCACACATACTCTTCCCCAGTCCTTGCATCCTCAACTTTTGCACCAGACTTTTGTGGGGAACAGTGTCGAAGGCCTTTGCAAAGTCAAAGTATATCACATCTACAGCATTCCTAATATCCATATTAGCATTCACTACCTCATAAAAGCTGAGCATGTTAGTCAAACAGGACCTGTCTTTAATAAACCCATGTTGATGCTGAGAAATAAGATTATTTTCTACTATGAAGTCATGTATAGTATCTCTTGTTAAAGGCCCATACACACGTCGGATTTCCGCGAACGACGGGTCGTTTGAACGTCCCGTCGTTCCTTTGTTCGCCCGCTAAATCGGGCGTGTGTACAGACTATCGTTCGCTTGATAAGAGTGAGTTTGAGCGATCCGCCCGGCGGATCGCTCAAACTCACTGTTATCAAGCGAACGATAGTCTGTACACACGCCCGATTTAGCGTGCGAACGACGGGACGTTCAAACGACCCGTCGTTCGCGGAAATCCGACGTGTGTATGGGCCTTAACCCCTCAAATAGTTTTCATACAACTGATGTCAAGCTTACAGATCTATAATTTCCTGGATCTGATTTTTTGCCCTTCTTAAATAATGGGAAAACGTGGGCTGTACGCCAATCCACTGGGACTCTGCCAGTTGAAAGAGAGTCACAAAAGATAAGATAAAGGGGTTTATCTATAACTGAACTTAATTCCCTAAGGATCCGTGGATGCATGCCATCCGGGCCAGGTGCCTTGTCTATTTTTAATTTATTTAGTCTTGCCTTCACTTCTTCCTGCGTTAAGTATTTAATATTACAAACAAACAAACACAGAACATTTATATCGCGCTTTACTCCTGGCGGACTCAAAGCGCCAGAGCTGCAGCCACTAGGACGCGCTCTATAGGCAGTAGCAGTGTTAAGGAGACTTGCCTAAGGTCTCCTACTGAATAGGTGCTGGCTTACTGAACAGGCAGAGCCGAGATTCGAACCCAGATCTCCTGTGTCAGAGGCAGAGTCCTTAACCATTACACTATTCAGCCACTGCCACATATTACAGTTAGAAGATTGAGACTCTTCTGCCTCTGTAATTTGCAACAGTGCTGTTTCCATTGTGAAGACAGAAGCAAAGAAAGCATTTAATAACTCTGCCTTACCTTGGTCATCCACCATTGAGTTTCCACCCTCATCCTTTAGGAGTCCTATACAGTCAACCTTTCTTTTTTTAGAGTTCATGTACTTGTAAAACCTTTTTGGGTTAGATTTGATATCCCTATTCCCTAGCGATTTGATTTTCAGCTTCGATCTTTGCCAGCCTAATTTCTTTTTTACAATTTTTATTGCACTCCTTATAATTGCTTAGTGCAGCCTCGGTCCCCTCCTGTTTTAGGACCTTATAGACATTCTTTTTTCTCTTCATTTTATCCCTAACCTTTCTATTCATCCATAGAGGCCTTTTTTTATTCCTAGACATTTTGTTTCCATATGGGATATACATACTACAATATTGATTGAGAATAAGTTTAAAAGCTTGCCATTTCCCTTCAGTGTCCTCCTCTTGTAGTACATTATCCCAGTTCACCAAACTTAGTGCCTGCCTAATTTGATTGAACTTTGCTTTTCTAAAATTCATAGTTTCAGTGGTCCCGCTGCCCCGTGGCCTATCAGTCACCAGATCAAACGTTATCATGTTGTGATCACTATTTCCCAAATGTTCTTGAACCTGCACATTTGATACATTATCTGATCTATTAGAAATGATCAGATCCAGCAACGCATTCCCCCTAGTTGGGTCCGTTACCATTTGAGTCAAGTAATTGTCCTGTAGTGCTGCCAGAAATCTGCTGCTTTTACCAGAATGGGTAGCCTCAATACCCCAGTCAATGTCTGGAAAGTTGAAGTCGCCCATAACTATGACCTCATTTTTACTTGCAGCTTTTTCAATCTGCTGTAGTAATCGCAGTTCTGCAGCTTCATTAATATGAGGTGGTCTGTAGCATACCCCAATAAGCAATTGGCAATTTTTATTTCCACCATGAATATTTACCCAAACGGACTCCACATCTTCGCAATCTTCCTCCATCTCATCGTTGAGGACAGCTGTAAAATAATTCTTAACAAAGAGACAAACCCCTCCCCCTTTTTTCCCTGTTCTATCCCTCCTAAACACATTGTATCCTTTTAAATTAGCTATCCAGTCATGGCTTTCATCCATCCATGTCTCGGTTATTCCCACAATGTCATAGCCTTTGTCATTCAGAATGAACTCTAGTTCATCTATTTTATTTGCAAGACTCCTAGCATTGGTTACCATGCACTTTATATTTTTACCACCACATTTACCAATTTTGTTTACATGAAATGGGCTACTTGAAGTTTTACCAATCTCCTTAATCTTTACACTGTCCCCACCCCCCTCTCCACCCCCCATAATGTTAGGCTCCCACTGTCTTTTTACCTTATCTTGTCTACATATTGAGACTTTATCCTCCCGCCTCCTCTATCCTCTACGCTGATTTATCTTTTATTACGTTTCAAATTCAACAAACAAATTAAAGAGACACTGAAGCGAGACTAAATCTCGCTTCAGCTCTCATATATAGCAAGGGCACGTGTGCCCCTGCTAAAACGCCGCTATCCCGCGGCTAAACGGGGGTCCCTTCACCCCCAACCCACCCCCCGCAAAAGTTGGTCGCAAAGTTGGTCGTGAACTTTGCTTCCTGGAGGCAAGGGCTAACGGCCGCAGCCCTGCCTCCAGTCGCGTCTATCAGACGCGCATCGCCGACTCTCCCCCGCCCTTCTCAGTGAAGGAAGACTGAGAGGGGCGGGGGAGAGGCGGAGATACGCGCTGACAGACGCGTGTGGGGCAGGGCTGTGGCGGTTAGCCTTGCCCCAATGCGGAAGCGCTCCCCCGCATTACGGAGGGGATTTGGGGGGACAGGGACCCCCGTTAAGCCGCGCTATAGCGGCGTTTTAGCAGGGGCACACGTGCCCCAGCCTACAGCAGTGCAGGTTGCGCCCAAATATCCATAGCCTTTTTTGCCTGTCACGGCCTAGCTGTCCTGCTGCAAATACCAAAACAGATGCAAATGTTAGCATAGTTATACTAAAAATAGAATTTTTTCTTTTTAAAAATAATTAAAAAGTGCCAAAAGAAATTCCTATATGTCTTAATCAACACTGACCAAGATATTTAAATTGAAAGACATCACAAAACAGTAAGTAACAGTAAGTGCCTCACCCCTCCTGGAATGCCCTTCCACAACACATCCGCCACTCTCCCACCTTTGAAATCTTTTAACGCTCCCTCAAAACCCACCTATTCCGACAAGCATATTCTCTAGCTTAGGCCATGCACTCACTAAATAACCTAATCATGCACTGCCTGTACATATACTGTATACTTCCCCACCTCTTGTTTCCACCCCATTCCTTTAGATTGTAAGCTCACAAGGGCAGGGCTCTCATCCTTTTGTGTCATGGAATGTTATTAATTTAATTGCTTGCACTCTGTTAGACATTTATACATTTTAGTCATCATGTTAAATCAAATTGTAATCAGCTTTCATATTTGATGTATATCATTGTCTGTATCATTATGTATCCCTTGCTTGTTTTCTTACATTGTACAGCGCCACGGAATATGTTGGCGCTTTATAAATAAATAATAATAATAAATAGTATGTTTGTACTGAAATGATGCAGTCACTTGCTATGTGTATTATAATTATTGATTCATTATTATTATTATAATGATTGATTCATTTCTGAACAAATCTTTTTTGATATCATGTCACATTAACATTTAGAAAGGTGTGGTTTTTGTTTTTGTTTTTTAAATTCCTCATATTTACAATAGTGTATATTTGGCTGATCAGCGTTCGTGAATTCTGTATTCCCAAATGTTATCATTAAAATTCCTGATCCTGATATTCTTCTTAGGGATTTTAATGAAAGGAGTATCTAATTGCTAATTCTACACTACACTACACTAAACTACCTAATAACCTCTTTAGGGACGATCTTGTGTAGTAATGTATAGGGAATCATTTCATTATAATTTAAGGTGAGAAATCTAGATCTCTATAGGCAATTAATTGGATGGTTTGTTACAGTGTTATGAACACAAATAAACAACCAAATTCCTTCGAGTATAAATTTGGTTATTTAGAACTACAAGCTTTTAGTGCATTGTATCTGATGCTGTAGTAGTGGTACCAATATTAGCCATTATGTCTAAAATTTTAAGTGTAAAATAATACTGACATGCTGAAAACTTTTACAAATGTATTGCACCATGAAACACAATCAAATAAAGTTATATTTATTAACTATTTGAGATTTAGGCCTGTTTTATAAAGATATATATTCATGTCAGACCTACCTCATGCAATGTTTGTACTGTAACTGTTATCAAATGATTGTTCAATTGGATTACTATATATGAGACCAGAATATGAATATCAGTTTCTTGGTCGAAACCAGAATATGCAAATCATCTCTTTGTTGTTCTTGATAGCTAAACACACCTCCAGAACCGCTGGAATACCATGATGTGTCAGCTTGTTAAGATTACTGATTTAGATTACAGTTTATAATCTTAACAAGCTGACACATCATGGCATTCCAGCGGTTTTGGATGTGTTTAGCTATCAAAGAGGTGTGTTTGGCTATCAAAGAGATGATTTGAATATTCAGCAGTGATGCACTGTGGAACACCTTAACCTATTGCGCACTCCCGGCCGCGGATTCGGTAGCCACGGAATCAATGTATCGGGCTATGGTGCCCGATCATTGATTCCTCTCACCCGCAGAAAAAGCAACAGCTTCTCTCGGAAGCTTCGCTTTTTCTGGCTGTCACCTCCCCCATGCGTCGCTCTAAGCGTGTGTTACGCTTAGAGTGACGTCATGTAAACAAACTCAATAAGTAATACTACAACTGAATGTAAAAAAAATAGAAATTAACACACATTTACATTATAAATCTATTGTTTACCTCCCACCCTCCCAAAACTACCCAAGTAAAATGTTTACTATTAAAAAAAAAAAAATTACAATAAAAAAAAAAAAACATGTAAATATTTACCTAAGGGTCTAAACTTTTTAAATATCAATGTAAAGATGAAATATTTCTATATTTTTTTATTTTAAACTTGTTAATAGTGATAGATGCAAAATGGAAAAAATGCACCTTTATTTCCAAATAAAATATTGTCGCCATACATTGTGATAGGGACATAATTTTAATGGTGTAATACCCGGGACATATGGGCAAATACAATACGTGAGTTTTAATTATGGAGGCATGTATTATTTTAAAACTATAATGGCTAAAAACTGAGAAATAATGAATGTTTCCATTTTTTTCTTATTCTTCCTGTTAAAATGCATTTACAGTAAAGTGGCTCTTAGCAAAATGTACCCCCAAAGAAAGCCTAGCTGGTGGCGGAAAAAACAAGATATAGATCAGTTCATTGTGATAAGTAGTGATAAAGTTATAGGCTAATGAATGGGAGGTGAACATTTCTCACGTGAAAACGACGGAACCTGAATGGGTTAAAGTATACCAGAGCCCAAATAAAGATGAGAAACGGGGGGAGCAGGCATGTATGGTGAGTTGTCCTGATGCTCCTCGCTCCCCCATTGTCCTTTCTGCCCCCCTCCTGTACCTGTAATTGCCCTCCCGCCCCATCTTCCGGTCGGCCATCTGTGTGCCTGCGCTGGCTGCGATGTACCCGAGCTGCAGTCCACGTCAGGGAGCTCTTTGCACATGCGCGTGACGTCACACACATGCGCAGAGCGCTCCCGGCCATGGCTGCGTACTGTAGTATGCATGCATCGCGGCCAGCGCAGGCGCACTGATGGCCGACCAGGCCAACCAAAAGATGGGGCGGGGGGTAATTACAGGTACAAGAGGGGGACAGAAAGGAAAACGATGGGCATCAGGACAGCTCACCATACATGCCTGCTCCCACCGTTTCTCATCTTTATTTGGGCTCCGGTATCCTTTAAGAGCTCACTCCAACCAGTATAATTGCAAATACTTACTGTTTTAAGAAGGCAAACGTCTGTTTTTCATATTTTAGTAAGGAGGTTTTTGGTCCATTTCACCCCCTTACACACTCCTAGGAGTTCTGGTTCGCCATGAGCTTGCTCGGCAATATGTGACTCTAGGTAAAACCATTAACCCTCCTGGCGGTATAAAAAATTCCGCCAGGAGGCAGCGCAGCAGTGTTGTTTTTTTTTTTTTCTTATATCATGTAGCGAGCCCAGGGCTCGCTACATGATAGCCGCTGCTCAGCGGCATCCCCCCGCCTGCTTCGATCAGGAAATCCCGTTCAAAGAACGGGATTTCCTGGAGGGCTTCCCCCGTCGCCATGGCGACGGGGCGGGATGAAGTCAGCGACGTCGGGACGTCATTGGGAGTCCCGAACCACCCCTCAGCGCTGCCTGGCCCTGATTGGCCAGGCAGCGCACAGGTTCTGGGGGGGGGGGGGGCACGCAGCGCGACGGATAGCAGTGATCGAGCGCGGGGCGGCGGCGATCGGTGTGCTGATGCAGCTAGCAAAGTGCTAGCTGCGTGCAGCAAAAAAAAAATTAAACAGTAGGGCCGGAGAAAACCTCCTGCGTGGCTTACCCCGCCAAGGAGGTTAAGCTCCTGTAACCTACAATAATCAATGAACACTGTGCAAAGAAAAGGCATTAATAAATAAAGACACCTCAAGACAAATTTGTATCAGAAACTACCATACCACGATATACACTTTAACGTTTAGTGTCATTGATAAAATATTTAAAAGAACAAGTCAACCACTAATGCAGGAAATAACAATATTACCTTAATCTGTAAGCCACATCCAATCTATTCTCTTCACAGATGCCAATAGTTTATGGTAAATCTGAATTATATATGAGCAGCCCAGTAAGGTGTCCTGGAGCATGAAGTGTCATTTATGGTATTCAGTGCCTGAAAGAGAATCTTTGAGAAAAAAGTGCCCAATTTGGGTACTTCGGAAGCGGACCTCTAGGCCTCACATGTCCGGGCCCCCACAAGCCTGTTGATGGAGCTCAGCCACACCAAGCAGGTGCAGACAAGTCACACCTGTGCGCTACTATAGACCGAACAGGGTTGTATTTTCCCGCCGAGCTCAGTGCTACTGCGCAGGCGCAAGCTGTCCTGTGACCGTGAGCTTTGAGGGTCTTAGCACTGAAACACAGAGGTGGATGAGGACAGGGAAAAGCCTTGGGAGGATCCAGAGGTTTCCCCCTACTGAGGTAAGTGCCCAAATTGGGCCCTTTGTTCCTCATAGTGTTCCTCATAGGTTTGTTTTAACCATCATGTGTAGCAGAGTTGAAGATGCACTATTTTGTGATATATTTCTGTGCTCTTGTTGTTCTAAAGAAGGGGTCCTGTTGGCACCAAAAGTTACATTTTCTATTTAAGGCTAAGAACACACTAGGCAGAAATGCTAGCGTTGCGGAAAACGCTTGCGTTTTTTGCCATTGATGAAAGTCGGATGAGGCGGAAGAGTATGCAGCTCATTCTGTTAACCACTTGCTGACCGCCCACAGCCGATGGGTGGCGGCAAAGTGGACGCCGAAAGGACCGCAATACACACATCGGCGGCGGGCCCTTAAGGCGTGTCCGGCCAGCAATCGCGTCACTGGTGACGAGCACTGCCCCTGGCAACAGGCTCCGCCCACCCGCTACATAATCCCGCCGGCTGTTAGTAAGCGCCGGCGGGATGTTAACCCCTCGATCGCCGCATGCAGAGTGTATAATACACTTTGTAATGTATACAATGTGTATTGTACAGGCTGCCTCCTGCCCTGGTGGTCCCAGTAATCGAGGGACCACCAGGGCAGGCTGCAGCCCTCCATGTCTGAACCCAAACACACTGATCTGCCCCCCCCTGCCCCCTAATTACCCATCAATCACCCCCTGTCACTATCTGTCAACGCTATTTTTTAATCTGCCCCCTGGGGGCTCCTGATCACCCCCCACCCCTCAGATCCTCCCCAAACCCCCCCCCCCCCCTGTGTACTGTATACATCTATCCTCCCCTATAATCACCCACTGATCACCTGTCAATCACCATCAGATCAGACCCTAAACTGCCCCTGCGGGCACCTAAACACCCGCCCACACCCTCAGATTGCCCTCAGACCACTCCTTCTTACCTCCCCAGTGCAATATTTACATCTGTTCTCCCTTCTAATCACTCACTGATCACCCATCAATCACTCCCTGTCACTGCCACCCATCCGATCAGACCCTAACCTGCCTCTTGCGGGCCTCTGATCGCCCGCAGACCCACCGTCAGAATACCACCAAAGTGCATTGTTTACATCTGTTTTTCCCTCTAATCACCCCCTAATTACCCATCAATCACTCCCTGTCACTATCTGTCAGCGCTATTTTATAGATTAGGTCCCTAACTGCCCCCTGGGGGCTCCTGATCACCCCCTACCCTCAGATCCACCCCAGACCCCCCCCCCCCCCCTGTGTGCTGTATACATCTATTCTCCCCTGTCAATCACCTGTCAATCACCCATCAATCATCCCCTGTCACCACCTTTCATTGTTGCCACCCATCCGATCAGACCCTAACCTGCCTCTTGCGGGCATCTGATCACCCCCAATCGCCCGCAGACCCACCGTCATATCACCACAAAAGTGCATTGTTTACATCTGTTCTTCCCATCAATCACCCCCTGTCACCATCTGTCACTGCTACTCATCAGATCAGACCCCAATCTGCCCCTTGCGGGCACCCAATCACCCGCCCACACCCTCAGATAGCCCCCCAGACCCCCTCTGATCAACTCGCCAGTGCATTGCTTGCATATATGCTCCCATGTAATCACCTACTGATCACCTATCAATCACCCCGTCACCCCTGTCACTGCTACCCATCAGATCAGACCCTAATCTTCCCCTTGCGGGCAACCAATCACCCGCCCACACCCCCAGATAGCCCCCCAGACCCCCTCTGATCAACTCGCCAGTGCATTGCTTGCATATATTCCCCCCTCTAATCACACCTTGAGACACCCATCAATCACCTCCTGTCACCCCTCTAGCACTCCTATCCATCAGATCAGGCCCTAATCTGCCCCATTTTAGAAAGAAGACACCCCAAGTTATTCCGTTAGGTGTATGATGAGTTCATAAAAGATTTTACTTTTTCTCACAAGTTAGTGTAAAATGACACTTTGTAAAAAAAAAAAAACAATAAAAATCAATTTCCGCTAACTTGTGACAAAAATAAAATCTTCTATGAACTCACCATACTCCTAACAGAATACCTTGGGGTGTCTTCTTTCTAAAATGGGGTCACTTGTGGGGTTCCTATACTGCCCTAGCATTTTACGGGCCCTAAATCGTTAGTAGTCTAGAAACCAAATGCCTCAAAATGACCTGTGAATAGGACGTTGGGCCCCTTAGCACACCTAAGCTGCAAAAAAGTGTCACACATGTGTTATCGCCGTACTCAGGAGAACTAGTATAATGTGTTTTGGAGTGTATTTTTACACATACCCATGCTGGGTGGGAGAAATATCTCTGTAAATGACAATTTTTTGATTTTTTTTTTACACACAATTTTCCATTTACAGAGATATTTCTCCCAACCAGAATGGGTATGTGTAAAAATACACCCCAAAACACATTATACTACTTCTCCTGAGTACGGTGATACCACATGTGTGACACTTTTTTGCAGCCTAGGTGCGCTAAGGGGCCCAACGTCCTATGAGCACCTTTAGGCTTTACAGGGGTGCTTACAATTTAGCACCCCCCAAAATGCCAGGACAGTAAACACACCCCACAAATGACCCCATTTTGGAAAGTAGACACCCCAAGGTATTCAGAGAGGGGCATGGTGAGTCCGTGGCAGATTTCTTTTTTTTTTTGTCACAAGTTAGCAGAAATGGAAACTTTTTTTTTGTTTTTGTTTCAAAGTGTCATTTTCCGCTAACTTGTGACAAAAAAAATCAAATCTTCTATGAACTCACCATGCCTCTTAGTGAATACTTTGGGATGTCTTCTTTCCAAAATGGTGTCATTTGGGAGGTATTTATACTATCCTGGAATTTTAGCACCTCATGAAACCTGACAGGTGTTCAGAAAAGTCAGAGATGCTTAAAAATGGGAAAATTCACTTTCTCATGTCCCTCAGCTGGGATACCCTCTGAGTAATGGCTCTGCCCATCCTCTGAGGAAACACAAAAAAGAAAGTATAAAAAGCTCCCGCCCCCTCCATCCTCAGTTCATTTGTGTTTCCGTCCGGAAACACACGGAAGAAAGCAGCTCCCATTTTATTATTTTCTTATGGCCTCGCCGGAGGGTGAGAGGGTCATGGAGCGGAGTACCTGGTGGCTGAAGTTGGTTGCAGGATGCGACATCAGACACGAATAGCTGCTGCCGGTACCACCATTACGCCTGGACGCCCACAGGTGGGATTGGGCTGTCCGGCTGCCGTCTTCCTCCTGTGCAAGGCAGTTCTGGGAGTTATGACGACATCCGGCGGTGACGTCAGTTCCGGAAGTCGTCATAGGATGCGGGCCGGAAATTGCATTGCGGGACGGCGTGGGACTTTCAAAAGAAACGCCTGGCGTATGGAGGTGGCAGCATTATGAAGGAATCTTCCGCTATCCTGGCTGCTGCCTCCACAGCCCTGGATGCATCCACGGCATCTTCCTCATCCAGCGGAGCCGCAGGTCACGCACACGCTGATGGTGGGGTGAGTGGGGGTCTTTGATCCCTAGGTTCTTTTATGGCATGATTATTTTAATTCTAATCAGTCCTCTATCCTGTGTTGTCATATTTTTCAGGCTAGAGTGGAGTCTGGACCTAGTACAGGTTCAGCAGGGCGACAAAGGTCTAAAAAATTTTGCCAATGCTTTACTAAACTGTCATCAAGCTATGCAAAAACTTTATGTCAGGCATGTATAGATGCAGTAATTGCTTCTGAGTCTTCCTCTATTTTAAGAACATTATGAAATCAGTTAAAAGGGATATGAATGATACATTAGAGAAATTTAAAGAGTCTATTTTACCCTCTACTTCTGCCACTGTGGCAATTGTGGGTCCTTCTTCTGTGGCAGACACAGCTCCCCCTGCCCCCATTCCGACAATCCCCCCTGTTCCAGTTGCGCCTGCTCCTGACCTGCCACCAGCATATTTTCCATTAATACCTGGGCTACTGGGGGAAGAGGTGTAGGAGGAAGAGGAGTTAGAAGGCAGGGAATATGTTTCTGAGATAGAAGAAGGGGAAAATGTTTACCCAGAGGAAGACTCAGAGGATGATATAAAAAGGGCGTCTAGATTTTTGTGCAGTGCAGACGATATCAATGAATTACTGAAGGCGGTCTACGCCACGGAGCAGATTCCTGAGACACCAAAGGAGTTGTCAGCTCAGGATCTAGTTTATTCAGGTCTTGCCCAACAGTCAGGTCGGGTTTTTCCGTTCCATCAGTCAATTAAGGAAATTATTGGATCACAGTGGAAGGAGCCGGAGAGGAAACTTTTTATTCCAAAGGCAGCAAAAAGGAAATTTTCCTTTTCGGAGTCTGATATCAATCAATTCATTAAGTGTCCAAAGTTGGATGCAGCCTTATCAAAATACTCCAAAGGTTCGGATCTACCTTTTGAGGATGCGGGTGTCCTGAAGGACGCCATGGACAAAAAGATAGATCTGTTACTTAAAAAAGCTTGGGAATCGGCGTCTTTCGCCTTTTTACCAGGAGTTTCGGCTACATGTATATCCCGCAATTTAAGGGTATGGATGGATAATTTGCTAACCCACATTAAATCGGGTTCAGACTTAAATGATTATGTGAAGTCTCTACCAATAGTCCTTAAATCGGTAGCCTTTTTGGCGGATGCATTGGTGGAAATAGTTCGTATTTCAGCTCGAACTACGGCCCTTATCAACGCAGCCAGAAGAGCCTTATGGCTAAAAACTTGGGAAGGTGATTTAACTTCCAAAAACAAGTTATGTGCCATTCCGTTCTCAGGAGAACTTTTATTTGGGAAGGAATTAGATGAGGTCCTTTCTAGATCTGCGGAGAAAGGCAAACAATTCCCAACTAGGCGGAAAGGGTTTAAAAATAGGCCTCAGGGTCTTTTAAAAAAACCAGTAGTGGAACAGCCAAAAAAATCAGCCACAGCAAAGGAAATGGTCCTTTCCTGGGGGTAAGGGCAGGGGAGGGTTTGCACTTGCAAAACCAAATCCCCCCAAAGACAACAAATGACTTTTTGCCCGTGGGAGGAAGGCTTCATTATTTTCAGTCAGAATGGGAATCAATTGAGCCAGATCCGTTCATTTTAAAAATTATAAAGGAGGGATATCGTCCTCAATTTTCTGTTCGACCTCCTCCCAGGGTGTTCATAAACAAGCTTCCTCAGGATCAGACCAAAGCCAGAGGTCTGATAAAGGAAATAGAGAAATTAATTGCGAAGAGAGTAATTGTTTCAGTTCCTCGAGTTCAGGAGCTAAAAGGATATTACTCTCATGTGTTTCTAGTATCCAAAGCAAACGGAGAATTCAGGTTTATACTGAATCTAAAGTCCCTGAATCCGTTTCTTGTATACAAAAGATTTAGGATGGAAAACATATACTCTGTAAGGTCTCATCTACAAGGAGGGGAATTCTTTGTGTCGATAGACCTACAGGACGCTTATCTACACATTCCAATTGCAGACTCCCACCAAAAGTTCCTGAGATTTGCGGTGTGAATATGGGGACAAGCCTACCATTTTCAATTCCAGGCCCTACCGTTCGGGATTGCCTCGGCCCCCCGAATATTCCCGAAGGTGTTATCGGAGGTCATGAAGGTGATAAGACAGCAGGGGATAATAATTGTCCCTTACCCGGACGACCTTCTCATCTTTGCCAATTCAGAGGAGAAGGTCAGAATGCACAGGGATTTGGTGATCCAGATTCTATCGCGCTTGGGGTGGATTCTGAATTACCAAAAATCGAATCTAAATCCAACCCAGTCCATTGTTTTTCTGGGTTATGTGATAGACTCAGTGGGGGAAAAAAATTGTCTCACTACAGGGAAGATAGAGAAATTGCAGGAGGCAATAAGAGAACTTTTATTGCTTCAAGAGATGGAAATCAGACAGATCATGAAGGTGTTGGGTAGGTTGACAGCCTCCATTCCAGCGGTTCCTTGGGCCCAGTCTCACAGTCGTGCTATTCAAAATTGGCTGTTAAAGATGTGGAACAAGACACAGCTAACGTTACATCAGTCAGTACAGGTTCCAGCATATGTAAAACAAAGTCTTCACTGGTGGTTGCAAACAATCCATTTAACACAAGGGAGGATCTGGAGGCAATCAGATCCGGTAAGAATTCATACAGATGCCAGTGCCTGGGGCTGGGGGGCCACAGCAATGGGACATCATGCACAAGGGAGATGGTCCAGACCAATAGCCAAGAAGTCATCCAATTTCAGAGAACTTCGGGCAGTAAAGGAGGCGATTCTAGCCTTCCAAAATATGATCCTATCCAGACATGTCCTTATCTTTTCAGACAATGTATCAGTAATAGCGTATGTCACGGACAGTTGCGGGGCCGCAGGCGCGTCCTGGAACCGCCCGTGAAGAAAAAGCAATCGCACTCGATTCCCTGCATCGATTGCGCTTCAAATCGGTACAATCTGGGTTGAGTGTGTAGGGACAGCTGAAGTCCTTTTCTTAGCAAAGAGAGCACCATCCTGAAGGCTGGATGGCTCTTTTGATATGCTAATGAGCCTGAGCCTAATCTGCCCCAGAGAGTCCCTGGCTTCAAGCTGTGCTGATGGCCCATCCATCAGGTATAAGGTGACAAGCACCATGGCAGAAGCAATCTAGTTGGGCTAAAAGCCAGACCCACTGGCTCATTCCCAGCAGGGGAGGCGACACCTCGCTGGCTGCTACAAACTTCAAAGAGCCTTTGCCTGGGAATAACCTGAGTCTCATAGCAAATCCATAACTTCCCAGATCTGTCATATTTCTGGGGTTCCTGAGATGGCAGCTTCGCCAAACGTGGGGGAAGTGTAGCATGAGCCCCGGTGCTGGTTCTGAGGAAGTTTCAGAACATTCTGAGGTAAGGACTGCCAGTTAGGCAGTTTGAAAATGCCCTGATGATACCACAGGGGTCCCACCCCTCATGTCTGGTATCAGGGCGCTGGGTAAATCGAGACAGACCTGAAAATGTTAATAAATCTGCCCTGACCTGTACGGTTCGGTGAGATAGAGCCCATATATGGGTAGATATGATTTCTAGCCCCCAGGATAAGGGGAGGGCTCATCTCATCTTCTAAGGGGGTGTATGGCTCCCCGCCCTCACTCCCTCCTACTGAAGCAGGGGCATAAGAATGGCTGAGGACCCAAACTCAGTGTCCTCCACTCTGAAAGATCTTGAAACTCATCTATGCCAGCTTGAGGATATGCTGGCATCCACCTGGTCTGAACTCTGAACTTTGATTGAAATCCAGAACTGATTTTTCCCACAAAAAGGACATCTTTCCAGGAACTAAGTATTTTTCTCCCTTCTTTTATTTTTCATACTGGCTATTACTGTTTTAATAATTGTTGATTTTAATAATTGTCTGTATATATTAATTATTTATATTGCGTGAATAAACGACTTTCTCCAAGTCATTCACTGTCTGCTACCCTGCTTATCAGCACACACAGAACTGATCCCGGGTCTCTGAAGATACGCTACTGTTTGTTTGTTGTTGGCTAGACAGAATATCGTGTGTTTAACCGTTTTATTCGCAGGATTAGTCAGTTAATGGGCTCCACGGTCCCATGGTAACCGCGGTGGTGGCAGTTTACTCTGAACCAGTAGGTGACGTTGTAATTACCCGTGTCTCACAGGCTCCCTTCTGAGTTGTCTGCGGCTAATTCTTAACGGTTCCTGCGCATTGACTGCGACCAGAGTTCGCACGATCTGTGCGCTGGCACCGTTTAGAAGGCTAAGTGCGGTCAGCCACTAGGGTTCCTGTGACAGTGGTGGCAGCGGTGGGATCTGTGTTGTGCTGAAAGTATCTACGATAGCGCTAGCGCTATCGAGAAACGAACTAATTCGTTGGTGTAGCTGGAAGGCAATATATTTTTTATATATACAGAGAGACTGTGTAGCCAGTAACCCTCCCCAAAAGTTTTATTTTATTTGGCATGGAAATGTCCGGGAACTACAAGAAAATGTGCCTGGCGGACCTGCAAAATCTTTGCCAAGAGAGAGGCATTGATGTCGGCCGCAAGACACAACGGGACCTGATAGCAGACTTGTCCAGATGGGATGCCCAGCAACTGCGGGAGCCGGGAGTGTCCGCTGAAGTGGATACCAGCCCATCTGACAGTCTAGGGGAACCAGAGACTGAGACTCCTGACCGTACAGAGGTTGTGCATCCTGAGGGCCCTGCATCAACAGTTACGCAGGAGAATGTCAGTGTGGACCCCAACCCCGGAGTTTCTGACAGTACTCGCCCGGAACTGGCCAGTACTGGACTGTCCAGGGGTGCTGACCTGGTAATGCAGCAGGCATTACAAAAGCTGATGGAGACTGACCTGGACAAGTACCTGCAGTACATGGCGGAGCAAAAACGAGAGGAACGGGAGCGGCAAGCCGCTGCTGCTGCAGAACGCCACGCGGAGAGGGATGCCGCTGAGCGGGAACGCCAACGACAGCATGAGCTAAACATGGCAAAAGTGCAACAGGCCAGCCGGAGTTCACCGCCCAGCCTCCCTGCTGAAGGAGCTGCACCACCCGTAAGTGCAAAATTTAAATTTGCTAATATTGAGAAAGACACAGACATTGACTTGTTTTTGCGGTCTTTTGAAAAAGCATGCCGTCAGTATCGTCTGTCCCAAGACCAGTGGGCCAGACATCTGACACCTTTGCTGCGCTACAAAGCGCTTGATGCCTTCGCAGAATTGCCTGCGGAGAAGGATAATGATTATGCTGCTATAAAAGACGCTATCATTACTAAGTACCAGCTGACGCCAGAAGCCTATCGGAAAAAGTTCAGGGCCTGGCAGAAAAAGCCTTCTGATTCGTACCGAGATGTGGCCAGCAGCTTGCTCACCACACTCCGCCAGTGGACACTAGGCCTCACCAAAGGGTCTTATGATGTCCTGGAGGACTTGATAGTCCTGGAACAATTTCTGAACATTTGCCCTGCTGATGTACGCCAGTTTGTGCTAGAACGCAGGCTGGCTTCAGCAACTGTCGCTGCAGACCTTGCTGAGACTTTTGCAACTACCCGGGTGGCTGATACCCGCAGAACTGTCCCATCCAGCTGGAGAGGAGGTCAGCCCAATACCTCGGCAGACCCTCCTGCCCCTGTGAGCCGTCCGCCACAGAGGCCACCCAGCGCAGCTGCTGCACCCAGGCCTGCAGCGCCTGGAGAGGTCACCTGTCACTACTGCCGCCAACCCGGACACATGAAATTCGACTGTCCGGAGCGGAGACAGACACCACCAGCACCTGGATCATCTGCATCACCTGCACCTCACCCACAGCAGAGGCAGCCCGCCAGCGAACCACAGCCTGGATCATCAGATTTTGTCCTGTTTGCCCGCGGAAAGGAAATCCGCGACCGAACCGACCAGCAGCAACTTGTTAGAGTGAACGGCAAAGTTGTCACCGGATTTCGAGACACCGGAGCTGACATCACGTTAGTTCACTCACATCTTGTGCCAAAGGAGAGCATCAGCTCCAGTCGATCCCTTGCCCTTACTGGAGTAGAGGGCACCCTTTTTCACATAGCCCACGCGACAGTGAAGCTGGATTGGGGAGTGGGAGGAATCCAAGAAAGGGTTGTTGGGGTTATGAAGGATCTCCCAGTCCCTGTGTTGCTGGGGACTGATTTGGGCAAGCTTGTGTCCTACTATGAACCTGCCACGACCGCCTTGTCGCTCACGGAAGGAGACGGACTCTCCACCCACCACCAGGTACTTTATACACTTGGGGGAGCACCAGGGGGAGGTGGGTTGAATGTGCCCAGTTCAAGGGTACCAGGTTCAATAGTGCCTGCTTCAAAGGCACCTGAGTTTGATGTACAGACTGTCTGTTGTGATGATGCTGTAACTGTACCTGAGTTTACTGTACAACCTGTCTGTAATGAAAAAATGTCTATACCTGTCAATGTCATTACTGCATGCAATGATGATTTGAGTAATGTCCGTCTGTGCCATTCTGACAGTGTACCTGTGCTAGCAGTACCGCGCAGCTGCACTGCTCAGAACCCGAGCTCAGAACAGGTGGAGGGGGTTCCGGCCTCCTCCCCCTCCTCTGACCGCAGGGATGAGACCTTTCAGCCGCTGGCCTCGTGTGACATGAGCCAGTTGGCTGAAACTGACAGCGCCATATTCTCAGCCGCACTACAAAGTGACCCAAGCCTGGAGGTGCTCAGGCAGCAAGCCGCTGAGCCCCTCGCAGACGGGGCCGCTTTCAAGGTGTACTGGGAAGGTGGGAGACCGTACAGGGAGTCTGTACAGCCCCCTACAGGTAGATCCCACGCGAATACCAAGTGGCTTGTGGTCCCGAGTGCGTTCAGGGGACATGTGCTGAAATCCGCACATGGTAATCCTCTGACAGGGCACTCGGGTGTCCGCAAGACACTCGCCGGTATTCGGAACCAGTTTTATTGGCCCCGGATGAACAGGGATGTAGCAAACTACTGCAGGGCATGTGCCGTCTGTCAGGAGCTGGGAAGGTCCAGGGATTCCCGCGGGGTTCCCTTAGGTCCACAGCCACTCAGCAGGGGAACCCCGCGTGGGCTGGCTGTTGACCTAACCAACCCACTGCCCGTTGTCAGCAGTCCCGGCAGACATCACGTCCGACTGCAGTGGCGCAAACGCCCTGTCCAGAACGGTCCATGTCGGGTCAACCCTGAGGGTAGCAGACCGCGCCCGGTCCCGGGAAACCGAGCCACAGGCTCCAATAGGTTTTCCCGCCGCACCGGCAACCCGAGACCCGTCAGCCAGGTTGGCCGACACGCAGCGGGCAGCCGACCCCAGAACGCCAACGGGGAACTAGATCAGATCTCGCAGGTTAGCGGCAACGACACACATCTTGCTGATGAATGTCTATCTGCCTTCTCCCCAGGGAGGGCTGTCACGGACGGTTGCGGGGCCGCAGGCGCGTCCTGGAACCGCCCGTGAAGAAAAAGCAATTGCACTCGATTCCCTGCATCGATTGCGCTTCAAATCGGTACAATCTGGGTTGAGTGTGTAGGGACAGCTGAAGTCCTTTTCTTAGCAAAGAGAGCACCATCCTGAAGGCTGGATGGCTCTTTTGATATGCTAATGAGCCTGAGCCTAATCTGCCCCAGAGAGTCCCTGGCTTCAAGCTGTGCTGATGGCCCATCCATCAGGTATAAGGTGACAAGCACCATGGCAGAAGCAATCTAGTTGGGCTAAAAGCCAGACCCACTGGCTCATTCCCAGCAGGGGAGGCGACACCTCGCTGGCTGCTCCAAACTTCAAAGAGCCTTTGCCTGGGAATAACCTGAGTCTCATAGCAAATCCATAACTTCCCAGATCTGTCATATTTCTGGGGTTCCTGAGATGGCAGCTTCGCCAAACGTGGGGGAAGTGTAGCATGAGCCCCGGTGCTGGTTCTGAGGAAGTTTCAGAACATTCTGAGGTAAGGACTGCCAGTTAGGCAGTTTGAAAATGCCCTGATGATACCACAGGGGTCCCACCCCTCATGTCTGGTATCAGGGCGCTGGGTAAATCGAGACAGACCTGAAAATGTTAATAAATCTGCCCTGACCTGTACGGTTCGGTGAGATAGAGCCCATATATGGGTAGATATGATTTCTAGCCCCCAGGATAAGGGGAGGGCTCATCTCATCTTCTAAGGGGGTGTATGGCTCCCCGCCCTCACTCCCTCCTACTGAAGCAGGGGCATAAGAATGGCTGAGGACCCAAACTCAGTGTCCTCCACTCTGAAAGATCTTGAAACTCATCTATGCCAGCTTGAGGATATGCTGGCATCCACCTGGTCTGAACTCTGAACTTTGATTGAAATCCAGAACTGATTTTTCCCACAAAAAGGACATCTTTCCAGGAACTAAGTATTTTTCTCCCTTCTTTTATTTTTCATACTGGCTATTACTGTTTTAATAATTGTTGATTTTAATAATTGTCTGTATATATTAATTATTTATATTGCGTGAATAAACGACTTTCTCCAAGTCATTCACTTTCCGCTACCCTGCTTATCAGCACACACAGAAATGATCCCGGGTCTCTGAAGATACGCTACTGTTTGTTTGTTGTTGGCTAGACAGAATATCGTGTGTTTAACCGTTTTATTCGCAGGATTAGTCAGTTAATGGGCTCCACGGTCCCATGGTAACCGCGGTGGTGGCAGTTTACTCTGAACCAGTAGGTGACGTTGTAATTACCCGTGTCTCACAGGCTCCCTTCTGAGTTGTCTACGGCTAATTCTTAACGGTTCCTGCGCATTGACTGCGACCAGAGTTCGCACGATCTGTGCGCTGGCACCGTTTAGAAGGCTAAGTGCGGTCAGCCACTAGGGTTCCTGTGACAGCGTATATCAACAAACAAGGGGGAACCAGATCGACGGTTTTGGCGCAACTGATGGCAGAAATTCTGGTTTTGGGCGGAGGAAAATCTCCTATCGTTGGAAGCGGTCCATGTCAAGGGAGTTTTGAACCTGGAGGCGGACTATTTGAGCCGCCATGAAGTGGATCATGCAGAATGGGAATTGAATCCAGAAATTTTTTTCTGGGTCACGGAAAAGTTAGGGAAGCCGGAGATAGACCTCTTCGCCTCCCCAAAAAATGTAAAACTTCTGCAATTCTTCTCGATCCACGATTGTCCGAATTCTCTGGGGTTGGATGCCCTGTCAATCCCTTGGACATTCAGCCTAGCTTATGCCTTTCCTCCCCTCAGGTTGCTTCCACAAGTGTTGGAAAAGTTACAGAAAGAGAAGGCAAATCTACTTTTGATCGCCCCGGCCTGGCCCAAGCGAGTATGGTTCTCTACTCTCCTCAGTCTCTCGGTTCCACCTCTGAGGCTACCAGTCAGACCAGATCTGTTGCGGCAGGGTCCATTGTTGCACCCCAGGCCGGAGCTATTCAAGCTCTCAGCCTGGACCCTGAAAGGGTAATGTTAAAAAATAAGGGTGTCTCAGAGAAAGTGATTGAAACGCTTCTCAAATGCAGGAAGCCAGTTACCCATAAGATTTATAGAAAGACCTGGAAAGTTTATCTGTCTTGGTGTTCCTCCAATAGCAGAAATCAGAATGGGGAATTCTAGATTTTTTACAAGAAGGCCTAGAAAAAGGGGTGGCCTTAAACACTTTAAGGGTTCAGTGTTCAGCCTTGTCAATATTACTGGACAGACCTTTGGCACAGGAGAGGTTGTTAAAGGATTTTTTTCGTGCAGTCCAAAAATCCACCCCTGTGAGACAAAAAGTTTTGCCGCAGTGGGACTTATCCCTAGTTTTGAATGTTTCAACTAAAACTCCTTTTGAACCTATTGAAGAAATTGAACTTAAATTTCTTACCTTGAATGTCGCCTTCTTGGTGGCGATTACGTCGGCCAGACGCCTAGGGGATCTTCAAGCGCTCTCAATTAAAGATCCTTTTCTTACTATTTTTCCAGACAAAATTGTCTTACGTTTGGATCCCAACTATTTACCTAAGATGTCTTCAGATTTTCATCGTACCCAGAATATTGTTTTACCTTCTTTTTGCAACAAGATGTTAGGAGAGCGAGATGGATTTGTGAGGGTATTTCTCAAGCGTATAAGGTCTCAGACTCCACTCCACCATCAAGGCTCATTCTACACGATCCTTGTCAACATCTTGGGCAGAGAGAGCTGGGGCCTCGATTCAACAGATATGTCAAGCGGCTACCTGGGAAAGTCCTTCCACTTTTATCAAGCACTACAGAGTGGATGTGCTGTCGCAACAGGATTTGTCATTTGGCAGAAAGGTGCTACAGGCAGTAGTCCCTCCCTAGGTGGGTGTTTTACTTGTTTATCACTCAGTGGGTATCCCAGCTGATGGATATGAGAAAGCACCTGTTAGTCTTACCGGTAACGGTGTTTCTGTACAGCAGCTGGGATACCGTCTACTCCCTACTACCCTCCCTTGGCCTGTCGCATTTCCTTATACCTGTCTTCTGTTTTGAGTGGGTCACTAGGAGGTGCTTCGCTCCTCTTCTCCCGGTGTTTCTGTCTTTTACTTTTTATACACTGAGGTTGGAGGGGGGCGGGAGCTTTTTATACTTTCTTTTTTGTGTTTCCTCAGAGGATGGGCGGAGCCATTACTCAGAGGGTATCCCAGCTGCTGTACAGAAACACCGTTACCGGTAAGACTAACAGGTGCTTTTGGCACCATAGTTTGTAAACGCTATAACTTTTACCCAAACCAATAAATATACACTTATTGGATTTTTGTTATCAAAGACATGCAGCAGAATAAATTTGGACAAAAATGTATATAGAAATTTTACTTTATTTAAAAAAATGTCAACACAGAAAGTTAAAAAAAAATCATTTTTTTGACAAAATTCATGTCTTTTTTGATGAATATAATAAAAACTAAAAATCACAGCAGCAATCAAATAGCACCAAAAGAAAGCTGTATTAGTGACAAGAAAAGGAGGAAAATTTCATTTAAATGATAGGTTGTATGGCCGAGCAGTAAACCGTGAAAGCTGCAGTGGTCTGAATGGAAAAAAAGGCTCTGGTCCTTAAGGGGTAGAAAGACTGTGGTCCTTATGTGGTTAAAGACCTCTAAGAAGTCATGATAGGCAGGAGGAACTAATATCTCATCTGAATTAAGACAAAACATACAACCAGCCTGTGGGAAGCTATAGCAACTGCAATAGTCTGACTTGAAAGAAATCTCTCCAGAACTACAACCAATTAAAGAATTATGAGTCCAGGAAATATAACCAGGGAACAGCAGAGAGGGGTTCAAATAAAAACTGAGGTACTCTTGGTGCACATCTAGGATGCTTACTAATAGTGAAAATGTCTCTAAGTTGATAGGTCCAGAATGGATGTTTGAGCCATCTGCAATCAGGATGATGCTAGATTGGCTCTTGGTGCAGCTGGGACATGAAAGTTGCTGAGCTAACTGAAGATCAAGGAAGCAGGAACATGCCCTAGAGTTCACCACAGTAGAGGCAGAAATTGGATGCCCATTGATGTTGATGGTCCTCCTTAGTAAATAAGGGACAGACCAGGCCTATCTGCATGGGCACAGGGATATCAAGGTTAGAAGATGGAGCAGCAGGTAGAGAAGGTACAGCCAGAACAGCATGTACCGACTGAGGGCTGGAGACCCAGGACTTCTCCAAGCATCTTTCTCTTAAACTTTTTTAAACATCAATCAGTCTGCATCGATAAGTGCATCAAAATCTTCAGGGCATCTTGGATTCCATCCTGAACGAGTTCATCCTTTAATTGCATTGAGTGCCTGATTCAGAAGTGGAACATGAGTGCTGCATTGTTCTAGGAAGTATCTCCAGCTCATCTATGAAACTCAGTGCCATTTTCCACCCCTGGTTTTTACCTTGTTTATGCCAGAAACCCACCCATTTTCTGAGCGCTTTGCAATTTGAAAACTCTTGCTAATGTAATGCTATGGGTGTGATCCCACTTGAGTGAAGTGATATTATAAAAATCCCCCATAGCATTGCATTCGCAAGAGCTTTTTCAAATCACTAGCGATTAGAAATCGCTCCTAGTGGGTTTCTGGCCTTAGAGGGATTAAAGGGCAGATTCAGTGGAATCATACCACCTCGCATAGAGGGATATCCCTTTTCCCTTTTCTATTTTGTCCATAACTGCAGAGGCTGTCTTTTTAACCTGAGTGAATTTGGGTTTGTTCTCCCCACCAGCTGTTCTCCGCACTGCTGTGGCGCACAAATGTGAGTATAATTAGTCATGTCATCTTAATTCCTGTGTTACACACTTACTAAACTATATTGGGCTTGATTTACAAAACGGTGCTAACTTTAGCACTGGCCCTTAGCACGTCTAAACTCAGTTGAAATGTGAGAAGTAGTGATCGTGCGCAAAGTACCGCGCGCAAAGTTTTGTGCGCGCACTGCACAGAGCGCAGGGCGCTCCGCGCGAAGTGCCCATTAAAGCCTATGGGACTTAGCGCGCGCATAGAACTTTGCGCGTGCAAAACTTTGCGCTCAAAACTTTGCGCGCGATCTGATTGAGAAATCCGGTGCTAACCTACTTAGCACCCTGGTTAGCGAGCCTTAAGACTTAAGACGTGCTAAGTAGGTTAGCACCTCTTAGTAAATTAAGCCCATTGACTCTTGGTTTTCTCCCACATTCCCCTCCCCTCTTTTTTCCATCTGAATTTATGAAGAGCATTCAGAATATTTCACCCAGGCATCGGTGAGCTCTCTCCAGATGTTCTGTAGGTTGGTGGCGCCACCATTACGTATGAACAATTTGATTCCCACACTGATAAACCATTGGTCAACATTATAAGCTTGGGCTGCGATTGGGCCACGAGTTTGACCCAGGAGAATTTAATAAGACTACCTCAAATTTTGGGCTGTGATTGCATCCAGCATGGATAGACGTTTGTCCCTAATCCATAAAGTGTTGGAATGTGACTGGGTCTAGAGAGACTTTTGTCCATAATCTATTAAGAGAGACGCTGGTTGTCTGGTTGCCCTTGAAAACCCCTAGGGTCTGTAATTTGGTTTAGAATCATTAATTAAGGAATAGATTGCATGTTTGAACTCTGATTGTTCAAATGGCACGTTGAGGTGATTTTCTGAGAGAGAACTGCAACTAAGTGAAGAACATGATGCAGGATAATATTAAAGAACTTTAGAAATAGTAAAGCTGATTTAAATCACATGACAAAAATCAGAAGATTTTGCACATCTGTTTCACACTGACCTCAGATCAGCGGCAACATTAGGAGAGGAGAGCGGTGTTAAGTGGCTGCGGAGGAAACATCAGACCCAGAAGTGATGCTATTGCTGCATTACAAGTATGCAGCGTGGTTAGTGTGCTGCTGCCCTCTCTTTCCTTCGGGTTTCTGGTGATCTGAAAGTCTGTGAGGGCTGACTCCAATGCCCTATACGGGTAGGCGGGTTTCACCTTTGGCTTCATGTGCTAGGGGGCTACCTATAATGGAGGGGCACCTTTTGGCTACAAATACTTGGTGGAGGGAGGACATCTTTGGCTACCTGTACTGGTAGGATACCTATAATGGGGGGGACACATTTGGCTACCGATACTTGGTGGGGACTACCTAAAATGGAGTTCCACCTTTGACTACCTGTGCTGGGGTATCACAGGCCCCCTAGTGGCCGGACCGCTCAATGCTTCCAATCTATTTCAACCCACAGACCGCCCAACCTGGTGGACATAATCGATGAGCTTGAATTTTGGCAGCAGACAGGCTAGAGGGGAGCTTGCGAGCTACAATACACAAACTACACACTATTTCAGGGTACAAAGCTTCCACCACCCCTGTAGGAGGACAGATGATCTATTCTTACTGATTCTAAGACCTGCAAATAAAACTGTTAGAATACATAGTTACGTCCCGGTAGTGTCTCTTCCGAAAGCTAGGATTCGTTCTGGTTGGCTGAATAATAGGTTGCAGCTGAGAAAATAATTGACTTAAAGTCTTTTATTTATAAATGCACCATAAATAATTAATATATACAGAAAATCATTAAAGGTAACAATTAGACAATGATAACCCAGTGTAAAATAAAAGGGAAAGAAAATAAACAGATACTTAAGTTCAGAAGAAATATGTCCCTTTGTGGAATGTCCCAAGCACATGGAAAGTTCTTTGTTTCCGGATCAGAGTTCAAATAAGATGCAGCTAGCTCTGTCCTCATGCCAGCTGCATGCAATCCTTACGATGGTAAAATGGAGGACTGGGGTGGAGTCCCAGCCTGGTCCTTTTCAATTATCCAGTTTTTTGGGTGGGATCTCAGGGTCAGCCCCATGGGCTGGACTGGGTGTTATTATCTTTTGGGCAGGAAGCTTAAGCCCAACAAAATATGACATTTTCCATACTTCATCTCACGCTTCTCGCACACAAATTATAATCACAAATTCATAATCTTCAAGCAATAGACATCAAAATGATATTAAACATGGGTGGTGTAAGAGGTTCTGGTACTGAGCAGCTGAATAATTGGTGGCTGGGTATGTCAGCAGCATAAGTGTAATATTAAAATACTCAGCGGATCCTGACCAACAAAATTATATAATTTCCATACCTATCATATGTATGGCATCCTTTACAAGGCACAAAAATCATATACTACATTTATTCCCAATACACTTAGAATGGCTCCAGCATGTCTGCTCTCCTGCTGTGAAAAGCTGCTTCTGGCTTCCTTTACTGACAGGTAAAACATTGGGGGCTGCTGCTAATGCTTGGTACACACATTGCAATTTCCTGCTCTATCCGCGGGATCGATCGGATCGATTCGATTATTTCCGACATATTCGATTGGGTTTCGATCGATACAGCCGTCGATTTTGCATGTTAAGTATGCAAAATCAACGGCTATATCAATCGAAACCCAATCGAACATGTCGGAAATAATCGAATTGATCCCGCGGATCGAGCGGGAAATCGCAACATGTGTACCCAGCATAATGGAGCTTCCACACCTAGTTGTCATCTGCCCATGAAGGAAACTTCTTTTAATCTTGTTAATTAAACACAAACATTGCAATTCCCAGAAGAACAAATTAATCCCATGAATGGGGGCTCTGCTATCTGCTAAAGAGACAGATCTCAAAGGCACAGATGCCAGAAACAGGCAACCTCAAGTGATTGCATTTTGCTAGAACTACACATACCTTTGGAATTGTACTGTTATAATCACAATTGGTGCAGAAAACCAATTGCGATTGCATTTTTTCACGGCTCGTATGTGACATGGGGGACTACTTATAATGGGGGGACACTTTTGGCTAATTATACTTGGTGTTGGGGACTAACTATAATGGGGGCATACCCTTCACTATCTCTGTGGGGGCCAACTTTGGCTACCTATACTGGGGGGGCACCTTTGGCTATCTCTGATGGGGCAAACTATACTGGTTACAGCTTTGACTGCCTGTTCTGGGAGGCTACCTATCCTGAAGACAACTTTGGCTACCTAAATTGGGGGAACAATTTTGTATATCTCTGCTGGGAGCATCCTACACTGAGGGGACACATAATAAACACTTTTGCCTATCTGTATTGGAGGGGGGCTACCTAAAATGGTCAAAAACTTTTGACTACCTATACTTTGTGAGGGAATACCTATAATGGAAGGACAAATATTTCTTTCTATGCTTGGGGCTACCTACACTGTGGGAGAACTTGGCTATCTATACTGGGAAGCTGTCTGTACTTGGGGGATACTTTTGGCTATCTATACTTGGTGCAACCTATACTAGGGGACACCTTTGGCTACCTATACTGAGGGTTACATTTACTGGGGATACCTATGGCTACTATGCTAGGGGCTACCTAAATGGGGGGCACATTTGGCTATCTATGCTGGGGGCTACCTATACTGGGGGACACACATTTGGCTATGTAATGTGCTACCTTTTCTGGGGGGCTACCTATAATGGGGGATACCTTTGGATACCTATACTGGGGGGGGGGGGGGGGGGGTTCTTATCTATACTACAGAGCTATGTCTGGCTACCTATACTGGCTGCAACACATACTAGGAGATTCTATCTAACACTTGCACTAATAAAAAGGGCCCCTTATTACATACATATATGTACGCGGCTGGTGAGCTGGGCGCAAGGTGAGACGAATGATGGCTCACCCTGCTGCCGCGTAACTCCCCGGTGGCATAGAATACTATTCTCCCTTTGAGCCCTGGCAACTTATAATAGGGTGTACCTCTGGCTACCAATAATAGGGGCTATCTTATGCTGATGGGCAACACTTGCTACCTAAAACTGATGTGTGTGTGTGTGTGTGTGTGTGTGTGTGTGTGTGTGTGTGTGTGTGTGTGTGTGTGTGTGTGTGTGTGTGTGTGTGTGTGTGTGTAAGAAGAGGAAGCACAAAGGTACCTTATAATTTTTTTTTGGGGGGGGGGGGGGGGGCAGCACAAAATTTGCATCTGCATTTGTCACTTGGTAGCTGCATGAATGCTGCATTTATCACTTGGAGGCCTCATAATTACTGCATTTGCTTCTTGGAGGCCTTGTGATTGCTACATTTGTCACTTGGAGGCCTCATGATTGCTGCATTTGTAACTTGGAGGGCCTATGATTGCTGCATTTGTCAATTGGAGTCTTCATGGTTGCTACATTTGCTATATAGAGGCCTCATGGTTATTGCATTTCTATTATTATTATTGTTATTGATTTATAAAGCACCAACATATTCTGTGGTGCTGTACAAAGTAAGAAAAGAACATAGGGTACATAATAATACAGACAATAGTGTACACCAATATACAAGATACATAATTAGTGACAAAATACAAAAATTATACAAAATACAGAATAAGTAATGACAGTGATAAAAGTAACATGATAAATAATATGTATAATTTTCAAGACACAAAAGGGGAAGAGATCCCTGCCCTTGCGGGCTTACAATCTAAAGGGAATGGGGGGGAGGGTAACAAGAGGAGGGGTAGTATACAACAAATATATAGAGGCAGTGTATTTTAGGATACCTAGTAGGAGTGCAATTTGGTCTTAGGACAAAGGGAAGTGGCCTAAGGTAGCACATTTGCTTGTCAGAACAAATCCTTGAGGAACCCAGACAGACAAAGCATGAGGAGAAGAGATCTGATCTGAGTAAGAGACTGTGAAAGACCTTCCAGAGAGGTAGGAAGATAACCATGAGAGAGCGAGGCCCTTTATGGCTACATTTAAAAGTATCTGTAGGAGTAAGGTGTGGTCTACAGTATCAAATGCTGATGACAGGTCAAGAAGGATGAGTATGGAAAACTGATCTTTGGATTTGGCTGTAACAAGGTCATTGGCCACTTTGGTAAGGGACGTTTCTGTGGAGTGGTTAGAGCGAAAGCCAGACTGGAACTGATCAAGTAGGGGGTTAGCAGATAAATAATGGCTTAATTCATCATGTATATGGCGTTCAAGTAATTTGAATGCAAATAGGAGAAGTGACACTGGGCAGTAGTTGGCAAGTGTGGTAGGATCTAGAGATGGTTTTTTAAGTAGTGGTGTCACTCACAACAGCCTTTTTGAGTAGGGACGGAAAGATGCTAGTGGAGAGAGACAGGTTAAATAGCGATGTTAGTGCAAGCATGAGAGATGAGGATAGCTGCGGAATGAAATAGGAGGGAATAGGATCTAAAGAGCAGGTGGGTAGATGAGCTTTGGATATTATAGAGGAGAGAGGCTGTTCAGAGAGTGGAGAGAAGGCAGTTAGAGAGCAGTCAATGAGAGGTGTGGAGGTGGGATTTGAGGGCTGCATGGAGAATTCACTTTGGATTTTGACAGTTTTATCAGTGAAGTATGTTGCAAATTCTTCAGCTGATAAGCAAGATGAAGGAGGAGGAGGGGGATGTAGAACGGAGTTGAAGGTGCCGAACAAGTGCTTTGGATGGTGCATTTTGCATTTGGATTGCTGCAATTGTCATTTGCTTAAAAATATTTCCCATTGGAGGCCTCATGATTGCTGCATTGGTCACTTGGAGACCTCATGATTGCTCCATTTCGTATTTGGAGACATTATGATTGCTGCATTTGAAGTCCAGTGATTGCTGCTTTTGTCACTTGGGGACCCGATATTGCTGCATTTTTCACTAGGAGGCTTCATGATTGCTGCATTAGTCTCTTGGATGCTTCATGTTTGCTGCCTTTTTCACATAAAGGCCTCAAGATTGATGTATTTGTCTTTTGGAGGCCTCATGGTCACTGCATTTTGCACTTGGATGCTTCACAATTGCTGCAATTGTCATTTGGTCACACAATTTTGCTATTGGAGGTCTCAAGATTGCTGCATTTGTCACTTGTAGGCCCCATGATTACTACATTTGTCACATAGAGGCATCATGATTTCTGTATTTGCCACATGGAGACGTCATGGTTGCTGTATTTTGCACTTTGAAGCCTCACGATTGCTGCAGTTATAATTTACTCACTAAACTTTAGTATTGAAGGCCTCATGATTGCTGTACTTCTCATTTGAAGACCTCATTATTGCTGCCTTTGTCACTTGGAGGCATAATGACTGCTGTATTTGTCACTTGGATACCTCATGATTGCTAAAATTTTCACACAGAGGCCTCAGGATTGCTGCATTTGACACGTTTAGGCCTCATGGTTGCTGCATTTTGCACTTTGACACATCACAATTGCTGCAGTTGTAATCTACTCACTACATTTTGCTATTGAAGGCCTCATGATTGCTGTATTTGTCTCTTGAAGCCTCATGATTACTGAATTTCTCATTTGGAAGCCATGAATGCTGAGATCCCATGAATGCTGCATTTGTCACTTGGTGTTGGTGGCCCCATGATTGCTGTAATTGTCACTTGGAGGCATCATGATTGCTGTAATTGTCTCTTGGAGGTCTCAAGTATGCTGCATTTGTCTCCTGGAGGCCTCGTGATTGCTGCATTTGTCACATGGAGGCATCATGGTTGCTGCCTCACAATTGCTGCAGTTGTAATTTTCTCACTAAATGTTGCTGTTGAAGGACTCATGATTACTGTATTTGTCTCTTAAAGCCTTGTGATTGCTGCATTTCTCATTTGGAGGTCTTGTGATTGCTGCCTTTGTCATTTGGAGTCCTCATGACTGCTGCATTTGTCACTTGGAGGCCTCATAATTGCTTTCATTTGTCATATGGAGGCCTCATGATTGCGGCATTTACCTCTTGAAGACTTCATGCTTGCTGTATTTTTCACATGGTGGCCTCCATTATTATTATTTATTAATATAGCACTGACATCTTCTGTAGCACTTTACACAGTACATAGTAATGTCACTGAGTGTCACTGAGTGGAGCTCAGAATCTTACTGTTCTATTAGTCAAAGTCTAATGTCCTACCATATTATTATGTAGCACTGACAAATTTTGCAGCACTTTACAGAGGTCATAGTCATGTCACTGACTGTCCTCAGTGCAGCTCACACTGTAATATTTGCCATTTGTATGGTAACTAGGGCATTATCATTATTAACCACTTCACAACTGAGGGGTTTTACCCCTTTAGCACCAGAGCAATTTTCACCTTTCAGCGCTCCTTCCATTCATTCGTCTATAACTTTATCATTACTTATCACAATGAAATGAACTATATCTTGTTCTTTTCGCCACCAATTAGGCTTTCTTTAGGTGGGACATTATGCCAAGAATTATTTTATTCTAAATGTGTTTTAATGGGAAAATAGGAAAAAATAATGCATGCTACTGTAATTAAAACCCATGAAATATATTTGCCCATTTGTCCCGGTTATAAAACCATTTAAATTATGTCCCTATCACAATGTTTGGAGCCAATATTTTATTTGGAAATAAAGGTGCATTTTTTTTCCGTTTTGCATCCATCCCTAATTACAAGCCCATAGTTTATAAAGTAACAGTGTTATACCCTCTTGACATAAATATTTAAAAAGTTCAGTACCTAAGGTAACTATTTATGTATTTTTTTTAATTGTAATTTTTTTTTAATTACAAAAAAGAAAAAATTGGGGAGTGTAGGAGGTAATGAGTTAATTTTTAGTGTAAAAGTAATGTATTTGTATATGAAAAATGCTTTAGGGTGTAGTTTTACTATTTGGCCTCAAGATGGCCACAGTGAATCTTTGTTTATGCAACCTGCAAGCGTACAGGAAGTACTCTTGCAGGAAGAGTTAGGAGGCTGGGAAACTGTTTTTTTCTCACAATGATCGCTGCTTCTCGTAGAAACGTTTTTCCCTTTCATTGATCTCCGGGCAAGCGGGCAGTGGCGTGCACGAGCGTGGGGGCGCTTGGACGGGCGAGCGGGAGCGCGGACAGCGGCGAGAGCTGCGGGTGCGGCGTCAGGTACGGATTTCTCCATCCCTTGGTGGTAACAGGGTGGAAAAAGGGACGGAGAAATCCGTACTGCTGGGGGTAAAGTAGTTAAAGGAGAGGAGCCTTCATCCAAAGCTTTTCCTGGGCAGGCCAACCGTCTTTGAATAACACAGCTGCTAAGTTCATGCGCATTTTGTCATTCGCATTATCCATCCTGGCCACGCACACTTTCTGGTACATGTGCGCGCCCATTTTCTGCCTAATCAGCTGCCCCACCAGTGGATCCAGCACCTGCATAGCACCTCTTCCCCCCAAAAAAATAATCCTGGATCCAAATACTGTGTAATGCTTGCTGGTGGTACTACTCCCTCAGTGCTGTGGAACAGGGTTCCTCTGCCCCCTGGTAAGATTAAATATTGAATATTTTCTTTTCTTTTTTATTTCAAATTAAAAATCTGCTTCCATTGACATATAATGTCTATATACATGTTAACTAACCAGAAAATATTGCTTATACCCTTGTGTAATATGCAATCATTAAAAATGTAATGAGAATGGTTATCTTGGGTTGTCAAGGAAAGAGGCCCCCAAAGGACTGGTTCTAGACTATTTATACAGCCCATCTATTTATCTTGCCATGCATTGCATGAAAATTTAAACAGGCAAGTACAGCTTCTGTCAGGTCACACTCTACAATGAATACCTAACTGAGTGATACATTAATGATCTGTAAGGTACCAGCATTCAGTGTTGCACAAATAGATTCTAATCACACAATGGCAAGACTTCTCAGATGATCGGCCAAGTTGCATTACTTAGTCAAGCCTACTTGCTTTTCAGTACTTAGAATTCAATGCATTTGATGATTACATTATAGTCTTAAATGAAAACTAATAATAGACACATTTTAAAAACACAATGGGAATTTTGTGTCAATATTCAAAAGCACCATGTAGTCCCCATTTCGATGTTAATAATCAGCATTAGGCGTTTTTTACACTGCAAATCACAAACACTACGGCCAGCCGCAGCCAGTCTGCGCAAGCACAGTGCGCTCCCTCAGTCTCTCTCTGGTGGAGAATAGTACTGCGCAGGCGCAGTACTATTCCCCTAGAGGGAGATGGAAGGAGCACACTGCGCTTGCTCAGGCTGGCTGCGATTGGCCGAAGTTATGGGACCCGGTGCAGAAGATGGAGAAGACTGAGGACGGCGTCGTGGGAGTGATCTGTGCGAATGGGGCTGGAGGAAGCCCCAGGTGCGTATAAAACTTTGCCTAATCTTCATCTCCGGTACACTTTAAGAGTAATCCACTACCAGCCTCAACTAATGGCTCACATGATACAATACTGCTACAGGCATGTCTTTAACCTCCTGAGCGGTATGCCCGACACTGTGTCGTGCATGCCGCTCAAGAGGTTTTTCTGGCCTCAGGAGTCCCCCAGTATAAAACTTTTAGGTTATGTGGCTGCATAAGATGTTAGCTAGCACTAGGCTAGCTAGTACAGGTGTCCACAACAGCCCGATTGCCCCCGATCCAGCCACTATATACATTACCCAGGCTCTATCCAGTGATTGCCGCAGCCTCCCGCACAGCTCCAGTCTTCTCTATGGGGAGGATCAGGACTGTGCATGACGTCAGTGATGTCATGACGTCATGTAAGATCCTCCCCATAGAGAAAACCGGAGCTGTGCGGGAGGCTGCGGCGATCGCTGGATAGAGCCTGGGTAATCTACTTTTTTAGCTTTTACTGTTTCAAGGCCTTTTCTCAATGACACCTTCATTGAAGTATGCCAGGGCTAAGATCTATGAACTATTAACCCTTATCTCTTTCCTGCTTTTAGAATCTATTTACTGCCAGGAAAGTGTTTTATGGCTGCAATTCCTTATCAGTGAGGGCTACTGCTATAGTCTGACCCAGTCCAGACCCAGACAGAATTGTCACTTGCATACCTGATATTTTTTAACTCTTTCAGGCAGAGAAAGAAAAAAGGGAACACAGCATAGTGTTTTGTGTGCTTGGCACTGTACATACACGTCTTACTCATCATGTCACATATCACCTTGGATGTCCTTTAATAATCCTTTCCTGAAATGGATTAGCCCAATGTTTCCCTAGTTTTTTGCTTTTACTCTTTCACTGAACAGCAGCTGCATATAGTACCACAGTGAGCCCCTCTGCTTCTTGCAGTGCTTCTTGCAGGCTGTCTTTGTAATTCGATTTATTAAAAATGTACTCTGTGCAAGAAGATGTGGAGAGGTAGGGTAGCCTGCTGGACTGTCAGCTTTCACATGTAGCTAGCAGCCTTTGTTCAGTCACAGAACACCCATAGTTTATGATAAGCTGTATTCAAGACTGCACACAGCAACACATTGCCGGACAAGATTGTCAACCATTCATAAATTACAGATGTCTGTAAATATGGACCTTTTTTGTCCTGTCTGTTACATAGATAAATAAATACATGTTGCCTCCTGTACATTTCCTCCTTGCAGGGTAGACAGTAGGCTGTTTCAATTTGTGCAGCTTTTAAATACATTAAAAGGAAGTGACTCAGTAGACAATTTTTAATGGACGCACAATATAGTTTATTGATAACAACTAGCGAGGGGAGTGTTCAAAAGGTTGACAGCTGATGGCAAAAAGGTGTTTTTCTGCCATGAGATCCTGGTGGGGATGCCACAGAACCTCCTGCCTCATGGAAGCCGACTGAAGAAGCAGTTTGCAAAAATTGCATCTGAATGTAAAGTTAATGTGAAGATAATTAGATGCATTCTCATATAAATTAACCTCATTGGTATTGGTTAACTTTATTGGTAAAAATATTGCATGCAGAATTTGCGATAAACATACCATATTTAACAAAACGCAATAAAAAACACGACCTTAATAAACTGATTTGGACCTATCAACTGAAAGCCGATTTCGGAAAGGCTGTCATTTTTTTCTGATAGCACACTTTCTAGGTTTTCTACTGCATTGTACGGTGCAAAACTAGAGGAAGCAGCAGTTCAGCTCATTTTTCAAACAGATTTCTGATGATGGTTACATTCATGGCTCTTTCAGTCAGTGGCTGGTTAAGGGCTCTGCCTCTGACACAGGAGACCAGGGTTCAAATCTCGGCTCTTCCTGTTCAGTAAGCCAGCACCTATTCAGTAAGGAGTCCTGCACTAGACTCCCTAACACTGCTACTGCCTATAGAGCGTGCCCTAGTGACTGTAGCTCTGGCGGACAGGAGCACCTGACAAGCAGTTAAGTGTACTGCTGTCAGGCGTTTATGTGAAAGAGCCCTAGACAGGCAACGAATGTTCCAAATGTCGCTGTTGAGTTAGGTGCAAAACTCCCCAGCGGCATTAAATACTACTCCCCTTCCGAGTTAAAATCCGAGAAAATGTAGCCTGCAACTTAGACTATGGGCTTGATTCACTATGCGGTGCTAACCTACTTAGCACGTCTAAAGTCTTTAGACGTGCTAAGTAGGTTAGCACCGGATTTCTCAATCAGATCGCGTGCTAAGTTACTGCACGCAAAGTGTTGCGCGCAAGTCGCATAGGCTGTAATGGGCACTTCGCACGGAGCTCCCTGCGCTCTGTGCAGTGCGCGCCAATCGTTTCGCGCGCAAATTAGCGCGCAAAAATTTCTTTTAGACACGCTAAGAGGCTTTTCACAGGCGTGCTAACAGTTAGCACCGCTTTGTGAATCAAGCCCTATGTCTTTCTGTCCCTCCCAGAACCAAGAGCTCAGCACTGTGCTTCCTAGGAGATGCAGTCCTCTGCTGCACATGCATCTGCTTGGACATGTGACACAGGAAAAAAAAGGATCACTAGGTTTCCCTCTTCAGTGACTAAATAAACTCACACATTGCTTCTGCAGTCATGCTGATCTAAGTTTGCTTGAGTTCAACTGTTATTAACATATACTCATCATATGAGTAATTTCTTTATTCATTTATTATAGCAGAGGTAAACTATAAATATTTAAAAAGAAATCCAAATTTTTTGCTTGAATGCTATATTATTATATACTTTTTTTCTGTCTGTGTGATTTTTATGCTGCAGTTTCATTGACTACCTACACAATTTACACTTGCATTTTAATCTTCATTACAAGGATGTGTAAATGTATAAATAAATCACTGAGCTGGAATGTCAGTGCTCAGGGCAAGCAGGCCTACCAGGGTTTCCTCAGCGGAAATCGACTTGGAACAAAGTTCACTGAAGTCCCTAATTTTTCACATATACAGTATAGTTGTATGATGTATATTTAAATGTTATCCACGTACTGTGTTTATGTTCTTACTTCAGTTTGTGCTGTGGCCACAGTTTTTCTTTACTGGCATAAATAATGACTGATTTGGGTTTACTCCTGAATTTTAGTGAGGTTTATGGGAGTAACTTTAGGCTACCTTCAGGGCTGTTTCTAGGCTAAATTGCACCCAGGGATAGGGTGTACATTTTTTTATCTGCTTATACATGCTCTACTTACTGCTAATCAGGAAGTAAAGCGTGTATCAGCAGCTATGCAGAGGGGACCATCGGCAAGTGATCGCCGATTGGAACGGCAGGGAGGCGAGTTGCTATATACAAGGCTTCCCACTGCGCTAACTCTGTAGTGGAGGGGTGAGCACGGAGGGCGGCCCCGGGGAGAGGAAGGGAGGGAGAAGTCGGGCTGCCCTCCCCGTAGCTGCGGTGCACCCCTCCATCACGGTCCCCCCCCCCTCCCCCTAGCACTCAGGGCAGTCGCACAGTCTGCCTGCCACTAGAAATGGGGCTGGCTACCTTCATGTGCGCTCTTTTTCTAGAAAAAAAAATGTAACTGTCTTCTATATGGTAAATACCGTTTCTGTATTCTGTCTCTTGGAAAAGCAGGTAACAGCCAAATGCCCAGTATGTCTGTTAGACAAATAAAGGCTTGCTGGACAAACAAGAAATATGATTATAAAATATTTATGCAAACTCACTGCATTTCCTCAGTATGAGGACCCACCTAAATAATGTATCGAGACTATGGGCCTGTACACACTGAAAATCTCAAGCACAATTGCAAACGCAGTGTGATGCGATTGTTTTTTTATCCAGTTTCTACTTGCGATTTTTGTGTGCTTGCAATGTACTTGTAATTTTGCTGAAGTTATCTTTTCCTGGTTTCCTGATTGTTTACCTAAAAATCACACCAGTATGTACAGGTCATCACGATTTTCATGATTTTCAAAAGACATTGCGATTTAAAAAATGCATGTGAAAGTGTTATGAAACTCAAAAATACAATACATTTTTGCTCTAAAATATTAAACACAGAAAAAAAAGTATAATACTGACATCACTTGAAGACATACTGTATTTACACTTCATTAAAGGTAATTAATAACATTGCTGTGTGTAGGTTAACATATCAGATTGTCTTATAATTAAGTAATTGCCTTGCAATGAAAGTGTAGTAAAGTTTTCTGCCTCCTCCCTGGATACAGAAAAACCTATTCTGCATTGCTTATACAGCTTAGCATAGCTCAAGTCAATCTGATTATTTTGGTATAGCAATGGCATGCTTATAAATTAGCTTCTGAATGAACTTGAAGTTTGAGGATGGACCCTTCCAATAACTTGGAAATCATTTGTATCTTTTTTTGCTATTACTTTTATGTTTAGTGTTTAAAGTGAACCTGAACTCTTGCACAGGACTGAATAAATACATAGAGGAATGCCCCCTGTATGTATTTAGAAAGTTTAGCCTGTTTTATTCCCCCTCATTTGTGTCTTATCACAAGCTGTAATCTGATCTCTCCCCTGTATCACATGACTGCCTATGGCAGAGATGGCAGATAAGGCCATTTGAAAGCACAGGACCGTTAACAATACTGTATGTCTGCTTCCATGAATCAGGAAGTAGAAACAGTGCAGATTTGGTTTAGGACTTGTATCAGGTGTAACAAAGATTTTTTTTGTTTAAAGGCTATTATGCTTTTGTGTATCTTTTAGAGCAGAGAGTACGTTCTTCTGAGTACAAGTCCGCTTTAAATTGAGTTTCATACGACTTTAGTGCAATGCTGTTATTGCTATTATACTATATGATCTTGTACACTGTGGACACCTCAGTTTACAAGCTATCCATTTAAACAACGTAAGTAAGGATGCCTTTCACTCAGTAAATGTGAGGTGGGATGATAAAACATTTCCTTATTCTAGGAATACATTACATGGCAGCATCGAATAACACTCACTTTAAGGAATTTATTCTTCTGGGACTAACAGACAATCCCAAACTTGAGATTATTCTTTTTGTTCTTTTCTTTATTTTTTACATTGTTACTGTTCTGGGAAATATTGGCATCATCGTGGCCGTTAGGGTGGATTCTCGTCTTCATACTCCTATGTATTTTTTCCTCAACAATCTTTCATTTTTAGATCTTTGCTATGCCACCATTATAACCCCTAAAACTCTGGTCAACTTTCTGTCAACATCAAAATCCATTGGCTATAATGAGTGTGCTGTTCAGATGTATTTTTTCGCAGCATCAGTTACTACTGAATGCTTCTTATTGGGAGTCATGGCTTATGATCGTTATGTCGCAATATGTAACCCACTCCTTTATTCAGTTGTGATGGCGAAGAGGATCTGTATGCAGCTTGTGGCTGGAGCTTATACCTTGGGCTACCTCAATGCAACACTGCATACAATAACTACATTCCGATTACCTTTTTGTAAGACCAACAAGATTGACCACTTTTTCTGTGATGTTCCTCCTCTCCTGAAACTGTCCTGCACCAAGACCACCATGAATGAAATCCTGATGTTCATATTTGGAGGTTTTGCTGAGTCAAGCTCACTCACCACCATTATTGTTTCCTACAGCTACATTATATCAACCATACTTCGAATCCGTTCCTCAGAAGGAAGGAAGAAGGCGTTTTCAACATGCGCCTCTCACTTAATGGCTGTCACCATATTTTACAGTACTATTCTTTTCATGTACTTGAGACCTTCCTCTACGTATTCCATGGACCAGGACAGAGTGGCTTCTGTATTCTATAGTGTTATTATTCCCATGTTAAACCCTCTCATCTACAGCCTAAGGAACAATGAGGTAGCACAGGCTTTAAAGAAAATCAGAGCAAAATACTGTTGTAAAACAAGCAACAAATAATTTAAAGTGTCCTGCCTGAAAGTACAATTTCCACATTTCCAAGTCATAACTTTGTGACAGCAGAAGCTAACGTGGTGGATTTTTGAAGGCACAAAAGATAACAATGTAATATATTTTATTTACAATAAAACTCACATTTTGTGTTTTTGTTGTCGACTTCCCATTGTTCTCTCCCTGTATTACTATGCGTTGTATTCATAAAGCGCTGACATATTACGCAGTGCCGAACAGTAGATAAATAGAGAGACCGACAACAATGTACAAGATACAAGATAATACAACAGAGTTTAATTTAAAGTGGACCCAAATTAAAAATACAAGATTTCAGAAATAAAATCTATTTTCTAAATTATAATAATAAATAGCAGCCTTTTTTCAGCTGCATGATGACAAATATAAAATATTTTACATTTATTGGAGGAACCCCTCCCTTCCTTTCATATTGCCGGGACAGATTCCGGCAAACTGGTGGAGTAGGAGGTGTCCGGCAAAGGAGGAATTGCTAATGGCTGCCACCTGTATAACCCTAGTTATGAAAAGAGAAGGGTGAAAAGCATGCACTGAAATGCTCATAGGCTCGAAGGAGTGATTATTTATCTCTGTATGTGTCAGAGTGGTGCAACTAAATATTTAGAATTAAAAAAAATGTTTGGTTTGGGTCCGCTTTATGTCTTAGAGACCACATAATTAATGCCCAAGTCAGTCCACAGGAAGGGTGCATGGTGGTGGGGGTGCATGATCAAGGGAGAGGACATGCCAGAGGTTTACAATCTAAAGGGAGGGGATGTGGGTTGCATCACAGGTGCTCAGCAGAGCGAGTTGTAGCATTTATACTGGATTTGGGGGAGATCTTGAAGAGTTGAGTTTTGAGGGCTTGTTTGAAGGTATTAAAGGGTGTGGAGAGCCAGATGGGTGGTGGAACGGAGTTCCAGAGAGTAGGGGCAGCTCTTGAAAAGGCTTGCAGTCTCACATTGGAGTAGGAGATGCATGGGGCGGCCAGGCGCAGGTCGCTGGAGGATCAGAGAGGGCGGCTGGCTGTATTTGATCTAATTAAAAATATTTAGTTGAAATAGCACAAGGGGACTACAAACCAAGAATATAGAAATAGAGATGGTCGAAAAGAAACAAATCATTCTGGCTTGCATGCAGATTTAATGCAAATTGTAAAAAACTTAGAATTGGGCCATTCAAAACCATGGGAAATTTAACGTTATTGACCCATTTCCAAAATGCATACAATTTGCATTTAATTTGTACATAAGCCACATTTAATAGCAACTTATTGAAATCTCTCTACTGAAAGAAAAGGGTGCAACAGTCGCCTTAATAATATACAGGATCTTCTCAAAAAATTAGCATATTGTGATAAAGTTCATTATTTTCTGTAATGTACTGATAAACATTAGACTTTCATATATTTTAGATTCAAATACACACAACTGAAGTAGCTCAAGCCTTTTATTGTTTTAATATTGATGATTTTGGCATACAGCTCATGAAAACCCAAATTTCCTATCTCAAAAAATTTGCATATTTCACCTGACCAATAAAAGAAAAGTGTTTTTAAAACAAAAAAAGTCAACCTTCAAATAATTATGTTCAGTTATGCACTCAATACTTGGCGGGAATCCTTTTGCAGAAATGACTGCTTCTTTGCGGCGTGGCATGAAGGCAATCAGCCTGTGGCACGGCTCAGGTGTTATGGAGGCCCAGGATGCTTCAATAGCGGCCTTAAGCTCATCCAGAGTGTTGGGTCTTGTGTCTCTCAACTTTCTCTTCACAATATCCCACAGATTCTCTATGGGGTTCAGGTCAGGAGAGTTGGCAGGCCAATTGAGCACAGTAATACCATGGTCAGTAAACCATTTACCAGTGGCTTTGGCACTGTGAGCAGGTGCCAGGTCGTGCTGAAAAATGAAATCTTCATCTCCATAAGTGCTTTTCAGCAGATGGAAGCATGAACCCACTTTTGAACCAGAAACAGCGGCAGAAGCGCCTGACCTGGGCTACAGAGAAGCAGCACTGGACTGTTGCTCAGTGGTCCAAAGTACTTTTTTCGGATGAAAGCAACTTTTACATGTCGGAAATCAAGGTGCCAGAGTCTGGAGGAAGACTGGGGAGAGGGAAATGCCAAAATGCCTGAAGTCCAGTGTCAAGTACCCACAGTCAGTGATGGTCTGGGGTGCCATGTCAGCTACTGGTGTTGGTCCACTGTGTTTTATCAAGTGCAGGGTCAATGCAGCTAGCTATCAGGAGATTTTGGAGCACTTCATGCTTCCATCTGCTGAAAAGCTTTATGGAGATGAAGATTTCATTTTTCAGCACGACTTGGCACCTGCTCACAGTGCCATAACCACTGGTAAATGGTTTACTGACCATGGTATTACTGTGCTCAATTGGCCTGCTAACTCTCCTGACCTGCACCCCATAGAGAATCTGTGGGATATTATGAAGAGAAAGTTGAGAGCCGCAAGACCCAACACACTGGATGAGCTTAAAGGGAACCTTAACTGAGAGTGATATGTATGTTTCCTGTTAAGCAATACCAGTTGCCTGGCAGTCCAGCTGATCTCTGTGACTGCAATAGTGGCTGAATCACACCCTGAAACAAGCATGCAGCTAATCCAGTCTGACTTCAGTCAGAGCACCTGATCTGCATGCTTGTTCAGGGGCTGTGGCTAAAAGTATTAGAGACACAGGATCAGCAGGCGATTCAGGCAACTGGTATTATTTTAAAAGGAAAAATCCATATCCTTCTCAGTTTAGGTTCCCTTTAAGGCTACTATCGAAGCATCCTGGGCCTCCATAACACCTGAGCAGTGCCACAGGCTGATTGCCTCCATGCCACACCGCATTGAAGCAGTCATTTCTGCAAAAGGATTCCTGACCAAGTATTGAGTGCATAACTGAACATAATTATTTGAAGGTTGACTTTTTTTGTTTTAAAAACACTTTTCTTTTATTGGTCGGATGAAATATGCTAATTTTTTTGAGATAGTAATTTTGGGGTTTTCATGAGCTGTATGCCAAAATCATCAATATTAAAACAATAAAAGGATTGAACTACTTCAGTTGTGTGTATTTGAATCTAAAATATATGAAAGTCTAATGTTTATCAGTACATTACAGAAAATAATGAACTTTATCACAATATGCTAATTTTTTGAGAAGATCCTGTATAGCTTGATTAGTGGCATATCCCAATATTCTGGCACATAACCTAATACCCTGTGTAAAATATTCATTTGCCTAAAATAAATATTTTTGGATTGTTCAGAACAAAATGAATATAACCTGTACCTTTTTTTTACTCTAGTGATTTTTATTTTTAATACCATGTGGCCTTCCCCCCAGTTTCATAGCCCCAGCCTAGTCTATGCTCCATCTCATTCATGCATAATTGTTTTGTCTAATGCCTAGTACACACCATACAATTTTCTGCAAGATTTGCCTGCTAGATAAATCCCTGGATCAACTCTCACGGGAATTACCTAGTAATTATTGCCCTGGACACCCTTAAATGCAAGAAAAGCTTCAAAGCTCTCTTCAAATGCAGATATAGAGTTTGCCATAACTACTCCATGAGGTATGATTTTACAGATTTTAACCACTCTTACTGTGAATTTGTATTTATAAATGTTAATCAGATCACCTCTCAGTCACCTTTTTTCCTAGCTAAATAATCCCTGTTTGTCCAACCTTTCTTTTTAAGTCAGATCTTCCATCCCTCTGATTAACCACCCTGGCGTACTATTAAGATCGCCAGGGCGGCTGCGGGAGGTTTTTTTTTAAATAAAAAAAAACTATTTCATGCAGCCAACTGAAAGTTGGCTGCATGAAAGCCCACTAGAGGGCGCTCCGGAGGCGTTCTTCTGATCGCCTCCGGCGGTCAGAAGTAACACGGAAGGCCGCAATGAGCGGCCTTCCGTGTTTTGCTTACTTCGTCGCCATGGCGACGAGCGGAGTGACGTCATGGACGTCAGCCGACGTCCTGACATCAGCCGCCTCCGATCCAGCCCTTAGCGCTGGCCGGAACTATTTGTTCCGGCTGCGCAGGGCTCAGGCGGCTGGGGGGACCCTCTTTCGCCGCTGCTCGCGGCGGATCGCCGCAGAGCGGCGGCGATCAGGCAGCACATGCGGCTGGCAAAGTGCCGGCTGCGTGTGCTGCTTTTTATTTCATGCAAATCGGCCCAGCAGGGCCTGAGCGGCACCCTCTGGCGGTAATGGACGAGCTGAGCTCGTCCATACCGCTAAGGTGGTTAATTAAGTTGCCAATATTTGTACTCTTTCTAGAAGGTCAAAGTCCTTTCTATAGTGTGCTTCCCAAAGCTGTAGTCCATACTCCAGATGTGACTTCACAAGTGATTTATACAGAGGGAGTAGTTTTATGCACTTCAGAATTGTATTTGCTTTAGCTACTGCTGCTAGGCATCGCATATGACTACTTAACTTATGAACCAGTATTCCCAAGTCCTTCTCCAAGTCTGGTACATCCAATGCGGATGACTTTATATTTATTAACATTAAATTTTCTGCCATGTGCCTGGCAATAGGGCCATGTTGTCAAGATCCTATGATAGTATGCCACCATCTATCTTATCCTGCAAATTTTTTATCATCTGAAAAGATGGCTACATTACTCTGTATTCCATCTACTAAATCATTAATAATGATGAAAAAAATAATTGAAAACGCAGAAAAAATTGCTTGGGTCTATACTGTAAATCAAGAAATTCTCAATCTATCCTGCACTGTTCAATTCTCATAAAAATTGATCAGAAAAATCACGCACTCCCAATCAGATTTCTCACTCAAATTTAAAAAAAAAAAGCTTTTGATTTTTCTGTACAAACATGTTTCATTAAATAGGGAAAAAAATTGATATTTTTATTGTAATGTATGGTACTATAGTACCCAGGTTCTTCACCTGATGTTAGCTCTTTTTAAGCACCTTAGGTGATTATTATTTTGGTATTTGGTATTTTTTACCCAATCCATGTGATGGGGCCATATAGTTTTGCATATGGTTGTGATTGTTGTTTCTAAGACCTAGCACACACTGATTGCTGTGTGCAGAGATATTCCTTTGAGCATTAGTTTTGCAATCAGCAATTCATGCCAGCAATAGGAATAAAATGATCAACTTTATTGAGGACACAACAATATAAAAACACCTAAAAACAGCACATGGGAGGACTACAACAATACGCTATCAACAATGATTACAAAAATAGAAAAGCTGCTGCAAGTTATAAAACAACATTACAGCTGTTTGCAAATGCCATGATAAGCATAGAGTTAAATGAGCAACACCAATTGGCGCTTTGAGTCCGCCAGGAGAAAAGCACGATATAAATGTTCGGTGTCTAGTCAAACAAATAGTCAGATGAACCTCTGAGTATTAAATACTGTCCCTTTAAATGGGGCAAGTCAGCGTTTCTGGAAAGATATAGAGTACAGACCAGTGTCACCTGCAGTGCAAAGATGAGATGCCCGGGACCCCCACATGCCCCCTTATGCATACTGTGATTGCCCGCTTCTCCAGAGGTTAGTTATATGTCAAAAGTATTAACAACTCAAGGATTAGTGCAGCAGCCAGGCAAGTAAGGAGCACTTTGAATAGAAAGTTAGCAGTTTTATTATTTCAGATAGCTTTAAGACATGTTTATGTGTTTATGATTTGACTCATCATATGTCCATATTACAGTGACAGTGTTTCGACCAGGCATCATCTTATTCCATCTACGGGTGTAACTTTTTGACCATTTTTGAATTTTTAAAGTGTGCTTTTAATTTACTTAAAAACAACTTTACCTTTTTCATCCTCTATTTCTGTAGGAATTCAGACCATTATCATATTGGTCTTGTTCCACTGAAAATTGTCTGTATTTATTTGTTCCAGGGGATACAAGAAAGTTTGTTACACACTCCAATGATACCAGAAATGTTTGAGTGCTCAAAAAGAAAAGTGATTTCAAGATTATGTACCTCTCATCATCTTTCTCCCTGCGGCTCAGTATCTCTTTCCAGCAAATTCTGCAAACAGCAAATATACTACATGGCCCGTATGCAATGAACTTTTTCTCCTAGAAGATAAGGTATACAGGTTGTCCCTGGTTAACGAACGAGATAGGGACTGTAGGTTTGTTCATAACCTAAATCTGTTCTTAAGTCTAAATATTGTGCCATCTCTGCCCCCTGTACCTCCTCTGTGCCCCCATGCCTCCAGTGTCCCCTTCTGTGTCACCTCTGCCCACTGTACCTGCTTATACAAGTTTAAAAGCCATTTTTCTTAGAATTGTTCAAAATCGATTTTCTCAAATACTACAAGTCCAATTAGAAAAAAAATTGGGGGGGGGGGGGGCTTGTTCCCATGGAAACGCAGAATCCATGCTGTTTGTATCAGCAGGTCGTTCATAAGTCGGGCGTTCATAAGTCAGGGACTACCTGTATGTCATTTTGTATTTAAAATGACTTTTCCCGATTTGCAATTAAAGAAGTACCAAAAAGTAGTTGAAAAACATTACTTTGAGTATGTTCTGGCTTCCTGGTAATTTAAAATGCATTTTATTTACAAGTTGTGAAAATATCACCTTGGTGATATGTTCACACTTTAGCAATAAAATGCCTTTTAATCCCCCAGCAAGTAATAAAATACTTAGAGTAATTAATTTGGAAAGTGTTTTTTTTCCAATTGCAAAATGCTGAAAAGCTAATTGTAACCTCTTGCTGACCGCTCCATGCGGCGGCTGCCCCAGGACCGCTCCTGGGGGCGGAGATTGCAGGGGATCGTGCATGCCGATGTGCGCGCATCGCCGCTTGAGCTCCGTCATCAGTATTAGACAGCGAAACTGCAGTCTATTTACATGGTACAGGCTGAAGCCTATAAGAGCTGCTCATGGTGATTGGCTGTTGGGGGGAGGGGAGGGTCAAGGGATCAGAGTAAGAAAAAAAAATAAAACAAGCATTTTTATTTAACCATTTCCGCCGCCCGGACGTGAAGCTCACGTCCGGGCGGCAGCTCTGCAGCGCTCACGTGCTTGGGCGCGCTCCCGCGTCCCCGTTGTGTCCCCTGGTAGCCCTGGGATCAGTGAAAGGGAACATGGTTCCCGATCACCGATCCCATTCCCCCGCAGAAAAACCGAAGCGCTCACCTGTGAGGCTTCAGTTCTTCTGCCCGGACAGATTTCCGCATCCCCCTTGTACTTCCGCTTAGCGAGAAGTAGAAGGAGGGTAAGCAAAAATGAAGGTGGCCATCTTGTGGCCAAATAGTAAAACTACAGCTACACATTTTTTACAATACAATTTACACATATTACAACATTAAAAATAAATAATTACCTAAGGGTCTGAACTTTTTAAATATGCATTTTAAGGGGGTATACTACAAACATTTTTTAAATTATAAGCTTGTAAAAAGTGATGGACGCAAAACGGAAACAATGCACCTTTATTTCTAAATAAAATATTGGCCCCATACATTGTGATAGGGACAAAATTTAAATGGTATAATAATCGAGACAAACGGGTATATAAAATACATAGGTTTTAACTATGGTAGCATGGATTATTTTAAAGCTATAATGGCCGAAAACTGAGAAATAATGAATTTTTTCCATTTTTTTCTTATTAATCCTGTTAAAATGCATTTACGGTAAAGTGGCTCTTAGCAAAATGAACCACCCACAGAAAGCCTAATTAGTGGCGGAAAAAACAAGATATAGATCAATAAATTGTGATAAGTAGTGATAAGGTTATTAGCGAATGAATAGGAGGTGAAAATTGCTCCGATGCATAAGGTGAAAAATCTCCGGGGGCAGAAATGGTTAAAATAAAAAAAAACAACAAAAAAAAGACCAGCTGATTTATAACGCTGACTCACACACTACAGAGAGCTGCTGTTCTGAGTTCTCTGTAGCTAGCTAAGTGAATAGATAAAGCAGGCTGCTAATTAGTTACTTATGTAGCAGCCAGTTTGTTTATTTACTTAGCTAGTTACAGAGAACAGCAGCTCTCTGTAGTGAGTGAGTCAGCGTTATCAGCTGGAGTGTCTGCTATCAGTGAAGTCTGGTCAGTCACATAGTGACTAGTGATGCAGCTCAGCTCTCTGTAATGTATGAGCCAGCGTTTTAAATCAGCTGGAGTGTCTGCTATAAGCAGGCTGAAGCCAGTCGCATAGTATGCTAATGAGGCAGCTCAGCTCTCTGCCAAAGCAAAATTAAGTGATAACATGTACTTTTTTTAACACAAGGTCTATGGAGAAAGATATGCTCTCCATATTAAATAACTGTTATGTGATTAATGTAAATAATAATTTTCACTAAACTGCCCCTTTAACCTCCTGAGCGGTGTGGACGAGCTCAGCTCGTCCATCACCGCCGGAGGCTGCCGCTCAGGCCCTGCTGGGCCGATTTGCTTCAAATAAAAAGCAGCACACGCAGCCGGCACTTTGCCAGCCGCGTGTGCTGCCTGATCGCCGCCGCACTGCGGCGATCCGCCGCGAGCAGCGGCGAAAGAGGGTCCCCCCAGCCGCCCGAGCCCTGCGCAGCCGGACCAATCAGTTCCGGCCAGCGCTAAGGGCTGGATCGGAGGCGGCTGACGTCAGGACGTCGGCTGACGTCCATGACGTCACTCCGCTCGTCGCCATGGCGACGAGGAAAGCCAAACAAGGAAGGCTGCTCATTGCGGCCTTCCTTGTTTGTTCTGGGCGCCGGAGGCGATCGGAAGAACGCCTCCGGAGCGCCCTCTAGTGGGCTTTCATGCAGCCAACTTTCAGTTGGCTGCATGAAATAGTTTTTTTTTTAATTGAAAAAAAACCCTCCCGCAGCCTCCCTGGCGATCTCAATAGAACGCTGGGGAGGTTAAATATTAGGGCCTTTTCAAACAATGTTTGATCAGTATATTGCTCACCAATCAATCATTTATCTGGAAAGGCTGTTCTTTATCAAAACCTGGTGAGGAGGGCTTCAGGCAGAGTGGTATGCAAACAGCTGTAAGAGCTAGTTCACAGTGCATCAGTTCTGTTGTAGAATAACTGTGCATGTTAACTCACTTCTCTTACAAGTCTATGTACCTGTTCACATCTCTGCGTTGTAAGGGATCACATTATCTACAGTCACTCGCTGCATGTTTACAGTGTTGGAGGTATCAGACTTGAACTTTTAAAGCATGCTATCTTTAACAAAGGTTTTAATTTTGACATCCATATTATTTTTAAAGTGTAACCGATGCGACATGTGACATGATGAGATAAACGTGTATATACAGTGCAAAACATTCATAACCAAGCAGTTTTACTTGTTTTATTTTGCTGCCTGAAAGAGTTAATTTCTAGGCATGGAAGTGACAGCTTCTGTCTTGTCGGTACCTTGTTGGAAATATAGTAACCCTCACTGATAAGCAAATTACAGCGATAAAAGTTTTCCTGGCAGAATACAACGTCTGAGAGCCGAAGGAGATAGAAAAAGTTCAATAGTTCATGTGTTTTTTTAAATTTAGGGACACTTAATAGGCTGCCACTAAGCAGAAGGCTGCCCAAAAAAATTCAATCTACTTTGTAAATGTTTAAATATAAAATAAAACCATGTAATATCTAAAGAAAAGTCATTTTTAGGAGTAAGAGGATAAATACAATTGTTTTTCATCTATTTATTTTTACATAAGGTTCACTTTAAAGCGAACCTGAACTGAAAATTAAAAGTCAAAATAAAAATACACATGTCATACTTACCTCCCATGTAATCTACTCATCAATCTCTTTCTCCTTTCCTACATTCTGTTTTTTCACTGTGATCAATGGAATTATCCGTCCTCCATTTTGACAATGGTCATTACCAAATAACAGCTTCCTGGTCAGCACACTGTTAAACTGCAATAGCGCCCACATGAGCCATAGGGAAACATGGACATTACCTTGCACATTCAGTTGTAACTGACAGTGGCTGATGTATAACTGACAGCAAAATATTGTCAGAACTGGATAGGATCACTGTAAGAAGAAAATGGTGATCTTCTGAGAGGAACTGGCGGTGAGGTTAGTATGTAATATTCATTTGCAGCTACGTCATGTGTTTATTTTAAATATTTTTACTCAGTTCAGGTTCCCTTTAAGTTGTTTTATGCATACAAACAGCTTTGGCATATGCTTTTCCCTAATTTTTACAAATGATCTAGCTACCTCCTTATTTCTTAAACTATAAATCAGTGGATTTAGCATTGGAATGATCACAGTATAAAATACAGAAGCCACCCTGTCCTGGCTCAGTAAGTAGGTAGAGGATGGCCGCATGTACATGAAGACAATGGTACTGTAGAATAAGCTAACAGTCATTAGATGAGCAGTGCAGGTTGAGAATGCTTTCTTCCTACCCGGCCGGGAGTGTATTTTCATTACAGTCGAAATAATGTAACTATAGGATACTGTTATGGTTGTGAGTGAACTAAATTCGGCAAAACCCCCAAAAATGAAAACTATAAGTTCATTTATAGTCGTATCGACACAGGAGAGCTTCAGAAGAGGAGGGACATCACAATAGAAATGGTCTATTATGTTACTTTTGCAGAACGGCAATTGAAAAGTACAAGAAGTATGAATGGTTGCATTGAGATAACCTCCGAGGTAGGCAAATCCTACAAGTTGCCTGCAGAAAGTCATATTCATCAGAGCCGTGTACAAGAGTGGATTACAAATGGCGACATAACGATCGTAAGCCATTATCCCCAGCAATAAACACTCCAGACTAACGGAAGCACCAAATAAATACATCTGGATGACACACTCAACGAAAGTGATTTTCTTTGTAGCAGATAAGAAGCTGTCCAATGTTTTAGGTGTTATTATAGTGGAATAACAAAGATCTAAGAATGAAAGGTTGTTGATGAAGAAGTACATCGGTGTATGAAGCTGTGGGTTTGCCCTGATGGCTGTCATGATGCCAATGTTGGCCACCAGAGTGATTATGTAGAACAGTAGAAATAAGGCAAAAAGGAACATCTGAATAGTAGCATCCTCCGTTAGTCCTAAGAGGACAAAGTAAGAGGGTTGTGTTCTATTCCACATGCCTGTAATGTGCTTTCTTTGCTTTCATTCTATAAAATTAATCAATATTTGAGTTAATCCTCCAGATGCTTGTTCTGAATCACCCACATTCAATTACTTCTGAATTGTTCCTTTCCACCTAACTAGCACTGGTTACATTTAAAGCAGCAATCATATTCCTTCTAAAGCAGCAATACTATCCCAGGAAAAAAAACACACATATAAATAAATACTTGTTCTACTTACAATAACCAATTTTTTGTACGGTCCACATTTTCATTTCAGTGAAATTTATATAGTAAATAAAGAGAAAACTACATTTTCCATCTTTGCTGCCCCTGACTGAAGCCAATCCTGATGTAATTTCCTCCCTTACTCTTTTTGTCTCCTAGAAACTGCAGTTTCATATCTAGCTTGCTTTGTAAACACATGTGAACAGAGCATAGATCACATATCAGCACCTTCTGCAGAAGGGTGAGGTGTATATCCCTTATCAGCCTCCTGTCATACTGAACTGCCCGCAGCCAATCAATGAGGATCAAGAATGTGGGATGGGAGATAACAAGCTTCCCTCTCCTCGTCAATGTACCAGAATAGAGCCAGGCTGACTGAGATAAGATTCATTAGAGCAGACACATTTATGATTATATTAGAGTGCTTGCAATGCAGACTGCATGCAGACTACATAATAAACACAGAGCAGTGGATAAATGGAATTTGATTTTATGGCTGGCAATCTGGCTACAACTACATACGCTATATTGGGTGCACTTTTTCAATCTTCACTACAGCAAACTGTCCTCTATCTGTTGTCTGGTATTAAAGGTGCCTATACACAAATCGATTTTCTCCATCAGATTCAACCACTATGATTGAATCAGCCAGAGATTGATGCTCTAACATGGCTGCCTGTAATTTAAATTATTTCCCAACCAAAATCAATCAAAATTATAAATCGCGCCAAATAGAAGATCTCACTTTATTGGGGGCATGGTAGTAGGAAATTGCATAGGGCCCCGTAGCCAGTGACAGGCTTCCCAGGTCTCTCCCCAGCTAATAGTAACTACTACAAGGCCCCTGCAGAGTACTGGCAGCAGTGGAATGCAGTCACCACTCTCCTGTCTGACCAGAACACTCCCTCCAGTCTGTGTCCTTCTGCCATCATCCTCGAATACTGGGGCCTGTTCTCCATGATCCAGCATGTTATATAAGTATATACATACCGTTAGATCACGAAGAACAGGCACCAGTGTTTGGGGATGAAGACAGAAGAATGCAGTAGGAAGCACTGGCTGGACAAGTAAGTGCGTTGTGGTGCAAGTGCTCTTCAGGGGCCCAGGGAGAACACTATTAGCTGGGGTGAAGTATCAGCCAGCTCTGCCCTGTGGCACTTTGATAGATGTTTAATAGATTTCAATCTGAAATCTATTAAACAATCTATATTGAGTGTGTGGCAGGAATAGATCCCTCTCTGATCAGATTTTGATTAGAGAGGGATCTACCTTTTGGGCACGTCAGGTAACAGCTTCCAGGTCAACACTCTGATATCCAGTAATACCACCTACTTGAGCCACAGGTAAACATGAACATTACCTTACACATCAGTTGTCCTTTCAGTTATAAGTGAAAGCAACTGATACAGTGGAAAGGGGCAATGGCTTTCAGTTCCTACTAAATCTAGTCAGAACTGGAAGGAATTGCTAGAAGAAAATGTTGAGCTTTTGAGAGGAACTGACGGTGAGGTAAGTATGTATTATTCATTTGCAGGTACATCATCTGTTTATTTTAAATCAATTTACTCGGTTCAATCTCCAAGTGTCAAAAAAGGGTCAACCCAGAGAGCAGAAGCAGAAAAATTCTATCCACAGATCCCCTGAAATGTGTATATATATATATATATATATATATATATATATATATATATATATACATATCAAATTTTTTGGCATCAACTCAGAATTATTTGTATCTCATTGAATTTCCCTAATTAAGTTGCATACATTTGCAACCCTCACCTGAATCTTATTATTACACAGTGAGGGTTGCTGAAACCCAACTCAGAATTATTTTATAAAATGAACTATTTGACCATCCATATACTGTGAAAGCAGGGAAATGTGGCTAACCAGAAGCAGAGAGAGCTTCGATACTTTTTGTCAGGGGCGTCGCTAGCCCTATTTTGGGGGGCACGTGCCCCCAATCTGTCCTGGGGTGCCCTGGATCTCTTCCCCAGGGGTGCCCGGCACTGCCCGCTGTCCCCACCTGGCCGCCGCTCCCCCCTCCCCTGGCTGTCCCCGCGACCAGAGCGTCAGATCTCGATCAGCGGCGACCAGATGGAGCGGGCGCTAGGACCTAGCGTACACCGCTGATATGCGGAAGTGACATCACTTCCGCATATTCAGCGTGGTGGGTCCGGCGCCCACTCTATCTGGTCGGGTCGCCTGCTGATCGAGGTCTGCTGGCTGCGAGGTGAGGGGGGTTCCGGTCACTAACTACCTACCGGGGGGCCCCTGTCACTCACTATCTAACGGGTGTCCCTGTCACTCACTATCTAACAGGGGTCCCTGTCACTCACTATCTAAAGGGGGTCCCTGTCACTCACTTTCTAACAGGGGTCCCTGTCACTCACTATCTAACGGGGGTCCCTGTCACTCACTATCTAAAGGGGGTCCCTGTCACTCACTATCTAAAGGGGGTCCCTGTCACTATCTAAAGGGTGTCCCTGTCACTCACTATCTAACAGGGGTCCCTGTCACTCACTATCTAACGGGGGTCCCTGTCACTCACTATCTAAAGGGGGTCCCTGTCACTCACTATCTAAAGGGGGTCCCTGTCATTATCTAAATGGCGTCCCTATCACTCACTATCTAAAGGGGGTCCCTGTCACTCACTATCTAGCGGGGGTCCCTGTCTCTCACTATCTAATGGGGGTCCCTGTCACTATCTAACGGGGGGAGGGCGCCTGTCACTCACTATCTAACGGGGGTCCCTGTCACTCACTATCTAACGGGGGTTCCTGTCACTCACTATCTAACAGGGGTCCCTGTCACACACTATCTAACGGGGGATCCCTGTCACTTACTATCTAACGGGGGTCCCTGTCACTCACTATCTAACGGGGATCCCTGTCACTCACTATCTAACAGGGTCCCTGTCACTTACTATCTAACGGGGTCCCTGTCACTCACTATCTAACGGGGGTCCCTGTCACTCACTACCTAACGGGGGTCCCTGTCACTCACTACCTAACTGGAGGCGCCTGTCACTCACTACCTAACGGGGGTCCTTGTCACTATCTAACGGGGGTCCCTGTCACTCATTATCTAACGGGAGTCCCTGTCACTCACTATCTAACGGGGGTCCCTGTCACTCAATAACTGGGGTCCCTGTCACTCACTATCTAACCTGGGGTTCCCTGTCACTCGCTATCTAACCTGGGGGTCCCTGTCATTCACTATCTAACAGGGGGCCCTGTCACTCACTATCTAACGGGGGTCCCTGTCACTCACTACCTAACCTGGGGGGCGCCTGTCACTCACTACCTAACCTGGGGGGCACCTGTCACTCACTAGCTAACCTGGGGGTCCCTGTCACTCACTACCTAACCCTATGTGAAATGCTGTCTATTTATGTGCCTCATGACTGCTGAATTTGTCTTGTTGGGAGCCTTATGATTTGTTGGGGGCCTCAAGATTGCTGAATTTGTCTTGTTGGGGGCCTCATGATTTGTTGGAGGCCTCATGATTGCTGAATTTGTCTTGGTGGGGGCCTCATGATTGGTTGGGGGCCTCATGATTGCTGAATTTGTCTTGTTGGGGTCCTCACGATTGCCGAATTTGTCATGTTAGGGGCCTCACGATTGCTGAATTTGTCATGTTGGGGGCCTCACGATTGCTGAATTTGTCATGTCGAGGGCCTTACGATTGCTGAATTTGTCATGTCGGGGGCCTCACGATTGCTGAATTTGTCATGTTGGGGGGCTCACGATTGCTGAATTTGTCTTGTTGGGGCCTCATGATTGCTGAATTTGTCTTGTTGGGGGTCACATCATTGCTAACTGCGAGACTATGGGAAAAGCTGGATCATGTGAGACAATACCATTAAACCTACTTTTTTAGCTTTTTAAAACAGAAAATAAAACAGGGAGGTCCTAAAAAATTGAATACATTTTTGAGGAGTAGGATGGATGAAATTGTTTATCTTTACAATTTATTTTCAACTTGGATTTTCCATAATGTTCATGTATGAGTTAAAACGTTTGTACATTATTTAGTTTAAATTGCTGTTGCCACTTTGCGATAGATAAGTGACTTTTGGGTTGCAGTTTGGGCACTCGGCCTCCAAAAGGTTCACCACCACTGTCCTAATTTAATGTCCCACCATTGCTAGGTTCATGTAAATTTGTCTCTACCCGTTACCACACCCACATTCTGGTCCATGGCCCACCCATTTTTTGGTGCGGTGATCCTCATATTTTTGGCATGCTAGCTGCAGTGTGCTGAATTCTGCTGCCTACAGTATGTACAGTATACGCTGTTCTCTAGTGCCTGCACTGTGTGCTGATCTACCTCCAGTGTGTACAGTATAAGGTGTTACTCTGTGCCTTTACTGATTGTAAACCAGCTGTATTGTATGCTGATCCCTGCTACTTTCAGTATGTACAGTATTAGCTGTAAAGCCTGGTACACACATACAATTTTGATTAGCCAATTTTAGCTCTGTTCATCAAATTCATTGTCTGTTGGCCCACTTACTGCACGGGGGTGGTAAAATTGGTCAGTGATTGACCAATCAAAATTGTATGTGCGTATACTGTACATCTTTGATCTATGCCTATACTGATTGTAAATTATCTAAATAAAGGACAGGGGGCTCCATCCAATATTTCGATGGGCAGGCCAGTTATCTGTAGCCTACACCGCTGCCAAGTTCATGTACATTTGGCCCCACCCATGGCCACGCCCATTCACCTCATGGTCACACCCATTTTTTGCCGCATAAACCTCCCCACCTAGTGCCCACAGGTGCCCCCGATCTCCAAGGACCCTAAAAACGCCCCTGCTTTTTGTGCACCCATATTTATAAATATTATGAAGCATTTTATAGAAGAGGCACTATAGTGACATAAAGAATGTAGTAAATGTATTCAGGTTACCCACTTTTACGGTAATTGTCCTGGTTTCAGCACGAGAAACACTTCCTATAGCTATACAGCAAAGTCTCTAATATCTGGCATCGGCGGAGATCGCCTGATGATGCCGGATACATGTGGTTGCCAGTTGCTTGAGAAAACCTCTTAAAAAGCAGACACCTCCCCCCTCATGCAGGATAAAATACTCACGAGCCTCTAGCGATGTCCTGTAGCTCCTAGTGGGTGCCTGGTGGCTTTCCGGCGTCCTCCGTGTCTGGCTCTTGGCGTGTCACCTGGCCCGTTAGGAGCCCCCTAGGAGCTACAGGGCTTCGCTGGAAGCTCAGTGAGCATTTTGTGGCTGGCAACCTTCCCCCCCCCCCCCCAAAAAAAAAATAGTCCCCATTATCCCCTTAGGCATGCCAGTAAGTTGAGACTTCCGGTTACCCGACTTCCGGATAATGGGGACTTTGCTGTACATTGCTATGTAGTCCTGCCCCCCGGTGATATTGAGCATAGGCTGTTTAACTATGCAGAATTCTCCTCACAGAGCATTCTGGGAGACCGGTTATTATTTGCACTGGCTTTCAGAACTCTCAGTAAGCAAAAATTCTGCAGAGATCACTTTACAGCTTAAAAGATGTCGCCACCTGTGATATATTTCAGAATGTAAATCAGGGAGAGGAAAAATTTTACAATGGGCAAACACTGACTGATTCATTTATAAACAAATACTAGAGCGTAAAAAAAAGCAATGTTATTAAATTACGTTATTTTCACTACAGTTCCTCTTTAATTACATGCAATTAGTTTTATTAGTTTTCAGGCACTGTATTGAACCCTTTTTCTAAACCTGAAGTTACACTTAACTACCTTACGACCGCTCCACGCCCATGGGCGTGGCCACGGCGGCAGCCCCAGGACCGCCTAACGCCGATTGGCATCAAGTCCTGGGGCTGCAGTTTGGAGGAGATTGCGCGCAGGGTGCGCGCACATCTCCTGCTCGTGGGGCGGAACTCCGCCCCCTCTTCAGTCTCAGTCTCTCTCGCCGCTCTGAAGACTGTTAGACGACGTGATCGCCGTCTATTTACATGTACAGCTCTGCGATCGGCAGCAGCGCTGTACTGGGGACAGCCGTGTCACACCCTCCTGAGGCTGTGGAGTGATCGGCTGTCATAGGCTGAAGCCTATGACAGCTGATAACCCTGATTGGCTGGTGGGGGAAGGCAGGGAGGGAGCAGGGGAAGACAATTTAAAAAAAAAGCAATTTTTATTCAAAAATAAACAAAATAAATATTTATAAAAAAAAATGTTTTACAACTGTGGAGTGATCAAACCCACAAGGGGGGAAAAGGGGGGGGGGGGAATCACTTGTGTGCTGTGTTGCATGGCCCTGCAGCTTGGCCTTAAAGCTGCAGGGGCCAATTAATAAAAAAACAGCCTCGTCTTTAGGGGGGTTTAGTACTGTGGTCCTGAAGTGGTTAAAGGGCTTAGTGTGTAAAAATCCAAAGTTGTAATCTACATTTTGGGGTCGTTTCCTATTTTATCCTTACTAAGGCCTAAAGAATAAAATATGTTTATTGAAACCAGACACCAAGAAATAATACATTGTCACAATGGACAGCAAGAAAAAATAATCAAACTAGACAAATATCTGAAGAAACAATTTTGCTGTTGTCCATAAGCATACTTATGAATATGGGTGACTTGGGCGCAGGATAAAGCCGATGCGCAGCTCACTCTGCTCCTGCACATGTCCCGGCGGCGTTATAGGAAAACAGAAATAAATAAATATAAAAGGTTTTATACATACCTGGGGCTTTCTCAGCCCCATAAGCATGGATCGCTCCCACGCCGCCGTCCTCAGTCTTCTCCAGAGCCTGTACCGAGTCCCGTAACTTCAGCCAGTCGCGGCCAGTCTGACGCAAGAGAAGTGCGCTCTTTACGTATCTCTCCTGCAGCCCCTGGTATGTACAAAACTTTTATCTTTATTTATCTCTGGTACACTTTAATTACTATTCTCTCTCCAGATGGCCGTGGATGATGGGCAATGATGTAATTTGGCTTCCAGCTATTGCTTGTGGCCGAATTACAGTGTTTTAACAGTAATTTGAGCTCCATCTTTTGATGGTGCCGAAGTTACTCACTAAGCTGTAATTCCTGTTACAGCCTATTGTGGCCCCAGCTGCGCCAAAATCTGCTGCGGTCCATAACACATATACTACCTCTGTTCACTCAAACTAGTGAAATGAGCTTCTTGGTTGTTGCTTTTGGCTGTTTAGATTATTTTCTCGATCGTTGCAGCTTTGATTTGGGATAGAACTGAACCCAACGTAGTACTCTAACAAATATTATTTTTTTAATTGCTGATTGGTAACCTGTGTAAGGGAAAATACATTTCTAAATTGTTCCAGTCCACTCTACAACACTGGTTCAGTATTAACAACTCCATGGTGTGAAGGAAATCTGAAAACTATGTTCAGAATCTAGTGTTTTAAATCTGTTAATAAACCCATGATTAGCATTAACACAAACCTGCACAATAAATCCTCATCACTTATTAGAGTACACATGACGGTACCTGTTATATATTGTTGTACATCCATTCCTCTAGGGGCTTTAAATCCTACTGTGATTAATTTCTAAAATAACTCTCAACCCTGGAGAATAAGCACAAGGAATATGTAATTTGCTGTTTTAAGGTGAAAAAAAACAAAACAATAATGGCCGCTAACTTAGGGAAAGCCTGGTCTTCTTTGTATTTTGTATTTTGAACTAATGAACAATGTATCTCATAGCCTATCTAGACGTCGGAATCGCTGGAGTGGTAAGATTACAGATCTCTGCATCGCAGACTTGGAAGAAACTTTGGGAGATTATGTAAAATTCTCAATCTCAGCAAAAGATCGTCTGATACAGTTTACATTTCTGCATTGGACCTACCTAACGCCTGAGTAAATGCACAAAATTCATCACTCAAATACGCCTAATTGCCCTAGGTGCAACAACTGAAACCTTTTTACATATTTTGAGAATGCCCAACCATAGATCATTTCTGGAGAGAAGTGTTTGTGGTGATTAATGATATCTTACCAGGTCATTTAATAGTCTCCCCTAGGGTAGGTCCAGGGGCATAACAATAGACCCTGCAAGGAATGCAGCTGCGAGGGGGCCCAGAAGCCGCAGGTGCCCATGTGGGGAGATGTTTATTTTCCCTGTCCTGAGAGACTGCCAACTAAGGGCACGGAGAGAAAAAAGTTTCTGCTCTCTGCACATTTGTTCTAATGACTGCATCTGCTCAGCCACTGATAAGGAATCATACAAGGTTTTGCAGACAATGATTTGTAGACAGTTCCTATTCAGTGTGCAGCAGGGTGTTGTGTACAGCGCCCGGCCCCCAACCTCTCTTCCCCTCCCAACGTGCTCTGTACTGTAGTGATGCTGGAGAAGAGCTAGTTCTGCTCCATCAGAGATGGACAGAGTGAGTGTAATAAGAAGCTGAGGCTGGGAGCACACTCATCTCTTGGTTGTTTGTATGCATTTTCTGCACACCATGTGTGTCTGTATGTGTGAAAACAGGCACATTTTATCACAGAAGCAAAAGTAATTGAAAGAGAAATGCCTGTAGTGCTTCACTGCTGTCTGTTTTTATCTGCATGGGGAAAACACATCCAAGTGTGCACTAGCCAACTGAATAACATTATGACATTGGTTCTCAGTTTACCTGTGCAGAAAGCAAGGCGGGGGGGGGGGGGGGGTCCACTCCTCATCCAAAGTTTTGCAGGGGGGCTCAGTGATTTTTACTTATGCCCCTGGGTAGGTCTACTAGGTCTCCCCTAGGTGCAGGTAATGGACTCCAAACACTCTCTCCCTGAGCCCCCCTCCCCTTCCCCAGAAACACTAACCTAGGGGGAAGCCCTAGTGATGCCTAACACTTACCTCCCCCTCCAATGCCTAACACTAACCTCTCCTTTCCAATTCCTAACACCAACCTCCTTTCCCTTACGGTGCCTAATAACAACCTCCCCCCTTCAATGCCTAAGGCCCGGTTCACATTAGCGGTGGCCGTCCGGAATCGCCGTGCCGGAGCCGGACCGCTTGCAGAACGGACGGAACGGACGCACGGCATAGCAATGAAAGCCTATGCGTCCGTTCACATGCGTCCGTTCTGCCAGACCGGAGCCGGACCGGATCCGGACCGGATCCGGACTCCGGCATCCGTTCCAACATGCGCTATTTTTTGGTCCGGCTCCTCCGGCAGCCGTATCCGGGGCGGAGCCGGACTGCACCATCCGGCCAATACAAAGCTATGAGAACCGGAGAGCGCACAACACACTGGCTAAAAATCCGGATGTTCTACCCCACTTCCTATGCGTATTGAAGCGGCGATTTTGGATGGGGACACATGGGCAAGCATTTTGGAGTGGAGCAGCAGTGATTTTAAACGTGCTGGAGATGTTGGCAGTATGTCGGAGGTGGAGGTGAGTGCTAAACAGCGGAGGGCCTGATTCCACAGGTCCACCTTCTGCTGACCTCCCAGACCCCAACATTTTTATTCCTTTTCTACTATCTTTTGCCAAACGGATCCGGATCGCATCCTGATGAACACCTGATGCAAACTGACCGGATCCGGATCGGATCCGGATCAGAACCGTACGGTTCCGATCCGGATCCGGTCCGGATCCGGTCAGGTCATCCGGTCCGTTTGGCAGAGAACCGCAAGTGTGAACCGGGCCTAACACTGAACTCCCCTCTCTGATGTCCGGCCACGTCAGCTGTTCGTGCTGAAAATGCAGTTGATGGACTAGTACCCTTTGTTTTTCTCCTTGTTCACACATTGTTGACTGTCCAGGTTAAAAAAACAAACATCAAACCAAATGCATTGTCATACATTTTCTGAGACAACAGAACAACCTAAAAATCTTATTCATTAAAACTTTTTTTTTCTTCAGACCAGTCTAATCTCACAGATCAAACAAAGATCAGTAATGGATCCATCAGATGTCTGAATACACAGACAGTTGAACCAAACAAATTTAATGAGCCTGAAATATTATCTAAACTGCATTTCATCTTTCTCTCAAGACCACTAGGTTAATCTTATACCTTTGGCTGATTTGCTTACAATATTTACATTTATTCATATACTGGTCAGACTGCAGTACAGGGTTTCATCTACCATATCTCCCTTGTACTGTACTATATTGGAAACTGAAGGAACCTATAAGTGCACAGTACAAAACATTACACTAAATATCTGCTGACAGTATTGTTGCTCAAGCAAAAGTCCACTAAGTCGGCGCTGATATAATGACTTTCCCACAATCTTTATGTACTGTATTAAAAACTAATTTTCTTTCTGTGGATAACAGGACCTCTTTTTTCATACAATAACAAAATTCTAAAATAAATTTTAAAAGTTTCAAAGCATTTGCAGAACATTACAGGAAAGGGGATCTGAAATTGAAGGTGGGTACCCAGTCTGGCTTTTACCCACAAACCTCAGACTTTCATGTTCCTTGAAGAATATACAGTCTGAGTTTGCTGGGCATTCCCAGTAAGAAGACAAATGAATCCAGTAGCATATGAGCTCTCAACTTAACTCAAAACAACTCTGGCTACGGAGGGTCTCCTTCCTTACCTCTCTGAAGAAGAGGACCCTCCGTGGCCCCGAAACAATTGTCAAATCTGTGTTGACTTATGCTTTGAAGAATAAACTACATCAGCACAAATAGGTGTGCTAACCTATGTTGGACTTTTGACTCATAATCAATTAAATACACTGAGACAAGGAAGGCAGACTGATCCTAAATGGCGATATTGAGGAGAAGAAAATTACCCTCAGCAACATATACTGTCCTTCCAGTAAAACAGGTTCCTTGTATTCTAATGCTTTAGAATTAATAAGGAAACAGAAGCACAGTAACATAATATTATGAGCTGACCTGAATCTTACCATGGACCCGGAAAAGGATTCCTCTGAAAATAACCCCCCACCCAGCCTTTTTTAGATTCATTAGAGAACTAGAATTGGTAGACTCCAAGAGGAAATCCCACCCTAATAAATGGAATTTACCTTCTCCTTCACCTTATTTTCTCCAGCATTCATGACATCCTGGCATCTAAGGAACCAATTCCATGCATTAAGAATCACTTCATGGTAATCACTTCACTGACCCCAATCTCAGTTCTCATTGAAAATTCAAATGGAGGCTTCCTCCCTTACTTTTATCGTCTTAAAATGTCCAAGAAGTTCAACACCTTGTTAAGATTTTTTTAACTTCAGTTCTTCCAAGGAGACATCGATCTTTTCCTGGTGGGATGCCCACAAAGCATTTATAAAAGGTCATTTGATCTCCATGGCTAGTTTCAGTAACTGCACAGTAAACATTTTAATTACCTTCCTCAGACTGTTGGAGCTAGGTTCTATATTCACTAAAATACATGTAGTTGGTAGGCACTTACAATGGCTAAAAAGGAGTTATTGTACTAGTAAGCTTTGCTTCCCCCCCATATTTCTTTATTGTTCTGGCTACGGGACCATTCAGTGTTCTTTAGGGTTGGGCAAGGGAGTTCAAATGTCAAGAAATTTGGTCTGGCCCATATGCAATTTCTCTCCTGAGTTTTTTCCTAGGAGATACGTTTTCATCTTCTATTTAGAAAAACTTTTCAGCACTTTGCAATTGAAAGAGTACTAAGATATAGGTGTAAAAGTACTATCAAAACAATTTTAAGTATTTTCTTGCTTGCTGGTGATTTAAAAGACAGACAAGTTTTAAAATATTAGTTAGAAGAAAACCCAGGATAAAAAATATATTGCCTATGGACCCCTGGCGCTTATTTAACCACCTTAGCGGTATGGACGAGCTCAGCTCGTCCATTACCGCCAGAGGGTGCCGCTCAGGCCCTGCTGGGCCGATTTTGATCAAATAAAGAGCAGCACACGCAGCCGGCACTTTGCCAGCCGCGTGTGCTGCCCGATCGCCGCCGGAAAGAGGGTCCCCCCAGCCGCCTGAGCCCTGCGCAGCCGGAACAAATAGTTCCGGCCAGCGCTAAGGGCTGGATCGGAGGCGGCAGACGTCAGGACGTCGGCTGACGTCCATGACGTCACTCCGCTCGTCGCCATGGCGACGAAGTAAACAAAACACGGAAGGCCGCTCATTGCGGCCTTCCGTGTTAATTTTGGCCGCCGGAGGCGATCAGAAGAACGCCTCCGGAGCGCCATCTAGTGGGCTTTCATGCAGCCAACTTTCAGTTGGCTGCATGAAATAGTTTTTTTTTTATTTAAAAAAAACCCTCATGCAGCTGCCCTGGCGATCTTAATAGAACGCCAGGGTGGTTAATTCACTCCTTCTCCTAAGTTTTCTTCTAGGATATAATTTTAAATCTGCTGTTTAAAATTACTTTTCAACATTCTGCAACTGAAAAAGTAGCGTGATAGGTGGTGCACTGGGTTGCTCAGCTAAAGTGACCGTTCGCCCCTGCAGCTGGTTCAAATAATTGTGAAGGTGTCCCATTATGTCCACTTGGTTAATTTGATTTAGGGATATTATACCACCCCTCCCTCTAGATTGTAAACCTTTGGCAGGGCCCTCTCCCCTTGTGTATCATACTTGATTGTACATGCTACCCAGAATATGTGAACTTGTATTATTAGCACTACCACTCCAGTGTATGATCTGGCATTGTGTTACTACCTGTATTGAGTTGTGTATCTTGTTGCTTATTACCTGTATTGTTGTATCTATTGCCTATTACCGTCTTTCCCCAAAAATAATACATTTCCTGAAAATAAGACCTAGCTTATATTTCAAGCAAGCTTGAAATATAAGCCATCCCCTGAAAATAAGACCTAGACCCAAAGCCCCTCACTTCGCTCCCTCCCTTCCTCTGTAGAGTGGCGAGCGGAGCATTACCGATAAAGGAAAAAAAAACTCAATAGCTTCCGACATGCCAGCATTAACATCTCTCCTCAGCAGCGCCCGGCTTCCTCTCCTTGACAACGGTGGCTCTTGTCATGTGACGCACGCACGTCCAGGCGCGTCATGTGACGCGTAGGGATGTGCGTGCATCACATGACAACCACACCACCAGGTGTTTGTGATCCACACGTGTTGTAAAATAAAGTGTACCCTGCAATACACACACCCTCTGGTGTATATGCTCACCATATGCAGGTCACCTCACAGCCAGGTAGGTCTAAAGTGTTTTAGGCCAAATCAATTCTGTCATTCTTGCTAAGGCCTGGTTCACACTTGCGTTAAAAAATGGTCCATTAGCGGAATGGAACAGATTCCTTTCGCAACGGGATGGAAGTGAACAGATCCAATGTTAAACTTTAGAACCTTTTGCATTGGTCCGTTGAAAAAGATCAGTTCTGCATAATCCGCTGAATGGACTGCAAATTTGATTCTGCAGCAATTTTTACGGACCGCTGAGCCCAGCAGAATGAAAAAAGGAAGATGAAGCACTGCACTGGGGGCAAAGAGAAAACGGAATGTTTCTTCACACTGTTCTTGACAGCAAAATCCACTTTGGTGATCTGGAGGGATGTGGGGAAATGGAATGGAAGCAGCTGAACGGCAACGAAGTGGTAACGGATCCAATCGACCGGTAATCAGATCCATTTTCATGGATCCGTTTGCCATTTAATTGCCAGTGTAAACTGGCCTAAATCCCAACCATTCTATTCCAATTACATATCTTGCAAAGGTAAAAAACATTAAACTGATCATGGCGTAAAACCATAAAACAATCTAGCTGCCTGCGCTTTGTAGCACACTCGCTTAGGTCAGATGTTAACAGGCCTATCCGTGATGCCCAGCGTTCTCTGCTACTGTGTGTGGGTTCTGGCGTCCCTTCTCCACTTACGCAATTTCAGCGGGTCCCCTCATATACACTATACTGCCCGGTTTCCGATTTCCTGATGGGCAACACCAGATGCTCTGGCTCCATGTCACACTGTTAGTTTATATTAAAGGAATACTATCGATACCCAAGTGTTCTAAAATGACAGTGTGCAAATAATGTCTAAGTAGCTGTGTAAACATTTTCCTACTTTTCATGTTAAATATCAGAGGCAAAAACTGTAATTTTTTGAGGGTAGGATTTAGCTATATTGGGACAAATCAATTGCAGAAGGGGTGTCTGCTTCAATGCACAGCCAGAGTTGCATTGCAGACTACAGAAAGCAAATATCAAACATATCAAACTCTGAAAGCAAAAACTGTATAAAAAGCTGTGGCAATTAGTTACATTTCCTCTGCTCTCTTCAGACACTTCAGTCAGAAGCACAGGACACAGGAGCTGCAGCTGTTCTCTCTGTCACACGCAGAGCTACACATAGAGTTAACTGATTAAGTGTGAGGGGAATTTCCTCTCTCCTCATGGCTCAGTCAGCCGTCAGTTTTGGCGTCAGTAAACTTTGAAAGTATTTTGCTAACAGTAAACAAAGAAGTTGCTACTAAAATGTATACACCAGTACTTAGCAGCACTTCCCAAACAATTCCTGTGTCAATTGAAAAAAAATATGTGAATCGATAGTATTCCTTTAACTTAAGCAAGTAGTGTACAGCGTGTTACTTTAGCAATGCATGCATTAACCCAGTAAAAACGGAACGTGAGCTGCTTCCCTGTTCGCATCAAATTTACAGATGTTTTGTGCATCAGGCTCCTTATAAGTAGAAATTAGACAGTAAACCGTAGAATCTCATTATAGTAAACTCCGATATAGTAAACCTCAGGACACCTGGGGAGTAAACTCTGATATAGTAAACCTCTGGCTATAGTAAACTCCCCAGGTGTCCCCAGGTCCCGACCATGTGTCTGCATGAATATAAAATGTATGGCCCATTCTTATATACTGTACATTCTGGCGTATAAGACTTACCTATACTTTCTAACTCAGAAAAATCTTCTCAAAAGTCGGGGTCGTCTTATATGCCGAGTGTAGTCTTATAGGGCGGGTGCTGAAACTTACGAGCCGGACTGGAGAATCTGCGGTTGCCACTTATGGTGGGGGGAGCTCATAAAACGTCAGCATCTGCATCCCCACTGTATGCGGCAACCGTATGAAAGCAGCAGCGGTGCTGTACATAAGTATGGTAGAAGAAAATCCGTTCACCAGGATTCGTGGAAAGAAGTGACTTAACGCAGTCCCGATGAGGAGTTGAGGTGGCACGTCACTGGGAAGGTGTAAGTGAAGGGCAGAGCAAGCTGCAGGCATCCAGGACGCCCGGGGTATGGAAATAAAGAGAGCTGCGCTGTGCCCAGAAAAACATGCCTCTTTCACTCGTCTGGCCTGCTCTTGTATCCTATTACCATACCTCCTTCTCTGCCTCTCAGATCTCACGCCTGAGGACTGCAGTGAAGGTCTGCAGGCGTGCATGTGCGAGATCTGAGAGGCCGAGAAGGAGGTAATAGTATGGCATGTTTGCGCTACCGCTCTGATAGTTGTGTAGACAGGGATAGCTGACCAATCTAAGCAGACTTTGTATACAACAACCAGCCAATCTCCGGAGAGGTACATCACTTGCCATGATTGGCTAGTTGTTGTATACTGGGTACCACATAAAGTACAGCACCAGTATCTGTACCTGTTTATACAGTATAGCACCAGTACATGCAGTACAGTATACAAATGTCCAAGAGTCAAGAGGGGTAGTCTTATAGGGCGAGTATATCTTGAAATGTATATTTTAACTGGAAAAGTTGGGGGTTATCTTATACGCCCAGTCGTCTTATATGCCGAAATATACGGTAGTAAACTTCTGATGTAGTAAACTACTTGGCCGGGTCTCCCTTGAAGCTTACTATAAAGCAGGGATGTTGAACTCCAGTCCTCAAAGGCCAAGATCCTTACATTTTTGGCACAGCTCAAAATTAACTGATGGGAGTGAATCAGGAAAGGCATGGTTCATCAAGTAGAACACATTACTCCATTTCTCAGTCCATCCTTAAAGAGGAACTGTAACGACAAAACGGCCCCTGGGGGGTACTCACCTCGGGTGGGGGAAGCCTCCGGATCCTAATGAGGCTTCCCACGCCGTCCTCCATCCATCAGGGGTCTCGCTGCAGCCCTCCGTGCAGTGGTGACGTAATATTTACCTTCCTGGCTCCTGCGCAGGCGCTCTGACGGCTGTCGGCGCCAAAGTAGGTGGAAATACCCGATCGCCGTCGGGTCTGCTCTACTGCGCAGGCGCAAGTTTCTGGCGCCTGCGCAGTAGAGCGGACCCGACGGAGATCGGGTATTTCCGTCTATTTCCGTGCCGAAAGTCGCCACAGCGCCCCCGCTGGAGCCAGCAAAGGTAAATATTGAACTGACAGTCGGCAGTCGCCGGCTGTTCGGAGGGCTGCGGCGAGACCCCCGTGGGACAGAGGACGGCGTGGGAAGCCTCATTAGGATCCGGAGGCTTCCCCCACCCGAGGTGAGTACCCCCCAGGGGATCTTTTTAATGTTACAGAGTCTCTTTAAAGGACATCTGAGCTGACATGTGACATGATGAGATAGACATGTGTATGTACTGTGCCAAACACACAAATAACTATGCTGTGTTCCTTTTTTTCTTTCTCTGCCAGAAAGAGTTGAACATCAATTATGCAAGTGACAGTTTCTGCCTGGGTCGGGACCACGTCGTACTTGGTCAGACTATAGCATAAATCTCACTGATAAGTAATTGCAGCCATAAAAAACTTTTCTGTCAGTAAATGGCTTCTGAGAGCAGAAAAGAGATTAAAAGGGTCAACAGTTCATAGATTTGAGCTCTGGGATACTTCAATGAAGGTGTCATTGAGCAGAGACAATGAAACAGTAAAAACTTAAAAAGTAGATTTAGATAGAAAATAAAACTGTGGCATATCTAAAAAAAGAGTCATTTTTAGGAGAATAAGTATGGACACAATCATTTTTCTCATCAGTTTATTTTCACCTCGGATGTCCTTTAACGCTGGCATGGATATAAGCTGTTGAGGACTGAAGTTCGACGCCTATACTATAAATGGATTCTACTATATCAACAACTGTGTGACGTTGTGCCATGCTCAGAAACGTATTTGTTTCAACAGGAGATGACGTAGCTCTAAGGCCCGGTTCACAGTAGCGTTCCCTGTCCGGATCCGCCTGATCGGATCCGGACCGTATACTGTACAAACGGAACGTACGTTCCGCAAAGCAATGCAAAGGCTATGCGGATGTTCACACACGTCCGTTGCGTACAGTACGGAGCCGGACCGGATCCGGACACTTTTCCAACATGCGCTATTTTTTGGTCCGGCTCATCCGGCCAACGCACCCGGACCACAACCTGACTGCACCATCCGGAAACAGAAAACCAATGGGAAATGGAAGCACAAAACACACTGGCTACAAACACCTGACGTTCTACCCCACTTCCTATGCGTATTCTAGCGGCGATTTTGGATGGGGACACATGGGCAAGCATTTTGGAGTGGAGCAGCAGTGACTTTTAACGTGCTGGAGCTGTTGGCAGTATGTCGGAGGTGGAGGTGAGGCCTACAGCGGAGGACCTGATTCCACAGGTGCACCTTCTGCTGACCTCCCAGACCCCCAAATTTTTATTTATTTCTACTCTCTTTTGCCAAACGGATCCGGATCGCATCCTGATGTACACCTGATGCAACCTGACCGGATCCGGATCCGATCCGGATCAGAACCGTACGGTTCCGATCCGGTCATGCGGTCCGTTTGGCAGAGAAACGCAAGTGTGAACAGGGCCTTAGTCTGCAGTCCCAGATCTTTTTACTTTGGCAGTTAGTAGGACATGCGCAGCAGACTTTGCAAACAATGCCACACATGGGTCACCAGGACTGATACCTGATAGCATATTTCTTGTTTAATATACTTTATATGTTGGTGAGGTGAGCATACAGTATGACTGGCTGTTATGGCTACAGTATGCCATATATAACCAGTATGAATTTCATGCCAGTGTTTTGTTAAAACATAAAAAATGGTCCAAAGTAAAAAGTAACAACACTATTTTTTTTCCAATAAAACATCATTCAAAAGAGAAACATACTTGATTTTTTACAAAATAACACTTCATTACTCAAAACATTTTCTTCGTAAAACATTTTTTTCATTAGACATAATCACTTGTAATGATCTTCCTCATTATCGCTGTCTTAGTCTTGAAGCAGCAGCTGGCAAGTCTTTTCCTGCTTTGGCACCACTCCTGAGCTGCCTTCCTTCTGAGTAAAAAAACTGTAGAGAACAAAGTCCTGGCACCAGTATGCAGCGGGGATGGATAATCCGCAGTCACCTCATCTCAAGCATGGTCCTGTCACGTAACATCCAATTGCAGCAGAAAGAGAAGAAAGGCGGGCACCACTTGATAAGAATCCCTTTATTGTGGCTGAGTAAGTGGCATACAGCAGTGAGGGTAAAAAAGGCCTGACAGCTGTTTTGCATGGACTAGCCTTGCTTTGTCAGAGGCAGTATCTTGTTCCTTCTGGGTAAGCTGGAGGGTGCCCGACACAGTTTAACAGCTGGGGCAGAAATGGTAACTTGATATGGCTGCTGGTCTGGGTAGTCACTGGATAGGACAATTTACAATACATTTATTAGGCTGTCACATTCTCTTTAAACTACAAGTAGTAGAGGTTCTTAACCCGAATCTGTTCAGAAGTCGAAACACTGTGACATCTCGGTCCCCTGTACCTCCTCTATGCCCTTCTGTGCCTCCAGTGTCCCCCTCTGTGTCACCTCTGTTCCCCTATGTTCCACCTCTATTTTCACTGTGTCCCTCTGCCTCCACTGTGTCCCCCTGTACCACCTCTGCCCATCCCCCTTTCTGCCTCCTTCTGTCCCAGTGTCCTAGTCCTATGATTGTAATGTGCTAATTTGGTATACGTAAAATTTAACGTAAAATTTTGTAATTACTATAATATGTAACTGGTAATGGTAGCAAAGAATCCTGTTTTCTTGTTGACACACAAATATTATATGTAGCTACCATTTTTAAATCTAATTTATTTTGCATAATCCATTCCTACATTTCGCCTTGTTTTTGCAAAATTACAAGTGCAGTCATTGTAAATGTTTTTTCCTATAAATTGCTCCTCGCATCTCCGTAGTAGAATGGAGCCGCTTGGGCTGGGTGGAAAAAGCCAAGTCCGAGTGGCTAAGTGGTACTGTGCAGGTCCGAGGTGTCCTGAGCAGTTCGGCCGCGGTCGTTCACACACGGAGGCACTAACCCAAACTTCCAGAGGGTACCAGCGCTGGGTCAAAGGTTTGCTTTAAAATATGTAAAGTGTGCATGCACAACTCAGAATTTGCTATATAGTAATGTGTACCATAGCAAAATGTTATTTTCCTCATTTAAAAACCATTTTTCTTAGAATTTTTTAAAATAGGTATTTTTGAAAAAACATTTTTTACATGTTTTTTACATGTTCTCACAGAATCATATTTCACATTTTCGGCCCGTTTGTATCAGCAGGTCGTTTATAAGTTGAGGACTTCCTGTTTTGTTTAAATGCCTAAGCAATGTGAAATCTAAAAAATGTAGAAATAAAGAACTAAACCTAGTGCCCTACAATTACAAGAATGGAGGTGTGAAAGTAATACGGACTTCCTTTTTTTCCCTTTCAACTATTTATCTGTAATCCTTATTTGAAAATTGTATTACCTGGGCGGCCATGTTGCTCCCTCACCCACTTCCTGTACAGTGTTGGTATGCAGTATGAGCATGCAGGTGTAGTAAAGTCTCTGATATTTCCTCCATCTATCTTCAATTTGTACTTGCCACGGGGAGTAGCTCACTGCCTGGGATACACTATGATTTGGATAGGGACTACAGCCAATAGCCTTCATGGAAGTGAATATGACTTTCATACTCCCTCACATCTCTGCTCTCACCATTGTACGGCACTGAGCAAAGTTCTTCTTCAAATGAAAGCTACGACTTCCTCATTTCTTTCAGACATGGAAGACAGAATCAGAAAATAAATAGAAAAAAATGGACGTCTTTTGAAATGTTCCTCTTTTCTTTCAAGCATACTTTGATTAGTTTCTTAGGGAAGCAAGCGGACCACTTCCAGGTTTAACACGAGCAGTTTCTGTAAATTATGTCATGTAAAAATTCCTGTGTGGTCATTTACCTAAAACAGTGTTGGGAAACATGCCAGTAAAACTGCTGGTTCCACAGTGTGGTATTTCAGGTCCCTTGGGCAATAGCTAAATTAAGGCAATGTATCACAGTGTTACGTTAAGTGGTGATTTCCGTGTAGTTTCTCTATGGGTGTCCTTTCTAATTTACATCTTCTAAACTGGACTGTACTGGCATATCTGCAAGGCTGCTCTGTTTTGTAGCACAAATACTACTATGTGTCTTGCAGCGCTGTGGTGAATGTTCTCTAGCTGTGATCCCCTCCTTGCTGTACTGTACGGTTTTGAGAATGACACCAGTTATTTCATTGCTTCCATTAAGAGACTTTTCAACTTCTCTATGTCACATTTGGTCATGATGAAAGCCTTATGGTCCTTCTGCAGCTTGCCCAGTGGATCCAGCACCATCATGCCTCGAGTCAGTACACCGCTGAGCTCTACACTGACTGCACAGTGAATAGAACTGCTGACAAAGCTTTCATCTATGGCCGCAGCAACTGCATAAGAATCACAGGACACAAACTCTCTAGTCCAGATCTCGCCTGAATGGTTACTGCGGCTTTTAGTGAAGGCAAAAGAATGTGCTGAAATTTTTCTCATAAATTCGGCCTTCTTGGTGTCCTGGGAGATCCATTCATGGTAGAATGTCTAGGAAAATAAATGTATCATTTGTTAGGACAATAATAAGCCAATAGGGGGTTAGGATAGCTGTTAAAGTAGGTATTCAGTCCAAGTGGATATCCTTATTTGATAGTAATAGATAACGGCTCTGCCTCTGACACAGGAGACCAGGGTTCAAACCTTGGCTCTCCCTCTTTAGTAAGCCAGCACCTATTTAGTAAGGAGTCATTGGGCTAGACTCCCTAACACTACTTCTGCCGATAGGGTGTGCCCCAGTGACTGCAGCTCTGGCGTTGTAAGTCTGCC